>NC_084572.2:14727500-14822500 GCF_033978685.3 Nerophis lumbriciformis | reverse complement strand
ATATTGTTACTCAGCCAGCGTTTGATGGACCCGTTGCATTTTGTGGCTTTTAATGCCTCACAATCAAACACTTTTATGTTAAAATACTGAACAGATGTTTATTGGGATAAGGTAAACATCTGTTCAGTATTTTAACAGATGTTTATTGGGATAAGGTAAACATCTGTTCAGTATTTTAACATAAAAGTGTTTGATTGTGAGGCATTAAAAGCCACAAAATGCAACGGGTCCATCAAACGCTGGCTGAGTAACAACAAAATGAACATTGCACGGAAAATGTCTCTGCCAGTTTCTGCATCCCACAGGGATTCTTCTTTTGTGTTTCTGCACCTGCGGTTCCCACACAAGGTTGCAACATTGTTTGTCAACATTGTCTGCTCTCATTTTCTCGCACATTTGACCCTCTGATGTTCTGTGTACCTACACTCTGTCCTCCTCCTGTCTAGGCCTGCTCTCTCTGTGTGTGTGTGTGTGTGTGTGTGTGTGTGTGTGTGTGTGTGTGTGTGTGTGTGTGTGTGTGTGTGTGTGTGTGTGTGTGTGTGTGTGTGTGTGTGTGTGTGTTACACAGAACATCAATTTCCACACTTCTATTAGCCCGGACATCTTATATGTAATATAAATGTGTAGGGGGGGGGGTGTATGGTGTGTGGTCATTAAATATGTATTCTGATACATGTTCTTCACAGAAACTGAGCCAATGTCAGTGAGTCTCAGTTTGAAAAATTAATTAATTGTATCATTTTTATTTTAATAAAAAATGAAAACGGGCCCCAAAGACCCGAACACCACTGCACCCAATCAAGGCACACCTATTTTGATGGCGGAATGCAAGAACTGGTGTACGTGGCTGTCAATAACAGACAGCTGTGCTCTCTCTCTCTCTCTCTTTCTCTCTCTCTGCTGCGTAATTCTTTCCTGCCGCTCCGAGTGGGGCGCAAACCCAGGTCGCCGGTGTGAGAGGCGAGCGCGCTGACTACTGAGCTAAAGGCACAGGTAATCTCGCAAAGGAGATGAATCCATGAACCAAATCATTTTCAAAATGAATGATATTTTTGCATTGTTGCTGTTCTGTTGAGTAAAATCATGATTTTTTAAGAATATATATATTCTTATCTGTTCCTACTCTCTTATCCAGACTGCGAAACATGAGGAATTATTTTCTCTGCATATATTGACAAAAAGGATTGAAAGCTGGATCATTTAACCTCTGCTGACCTTTTCCACAAAGCATCAGTGTAATTTCAGAACGACAGCATAATGTAATCTTCACTAACGTGCCGTGAAGCCACTTTTTAAGGGCCCGCTTTTGCTGTAGTTGCGAGGTTGCGAGGGCGGATTCATAACGGCGTGCGTTGCCAAAAGAGCGAGCGAGTAGTGGGAGAGAGAAGGCGTGGAGGTTAAAGGAGGTTCAGGGCGAAAAAAGAGGAGGATGTGAAGACGAGAGAGAGATGCATCCAGTCACGCGCTCGTGCTCCTGGTTTTGGGAGTTTTATAGCTCCGTAGCACCTCTACTGGCGTCATGGGACACGGGGGAAAAAAGTCATGGCGTGCCATATTTGTTGTTGTTTGTCCATCTGTTTCGTTAGTGAGCAGGCTACTTCAGAGTTAATGGAGGATGGCGTTACAAACAGGTGACTCAAAACAGCAAAACGTGTGTAAAAATCCCAGTACCTCACCATTTATCCAGACTCTCACCAACATGTAATGTGTTTTGTTTTGTTTTTTTCCAAACTGCTAATGACAATGTTTCATTCATCGTTTACATCCCAAAAACCCAACTGAAGGTTGCATAAAAAAAAGAATAGGAAATATTGTTGCACGAGGAGCTACTTGTGCATTGGGAACACGTTCCATTGCAGGTTGATGGTAAATATCAGCAACTGCAAGCTGACATGACTTTGGCCATAATGACATTCTCGTTTAGGCGCTTAATTGGACCTTAATGAATTCAGGGTTGAAGTTGAGGGACAGAGAGAGTGAGCGTGAAAGTGACATTTGTGGCATAAACGCATGTACTGTAGATTTACAAACACACCTTCTATATATTCTATAACGGTGTTTTTCAACCTTTTTTGAGCCAAGGCACATTTTTTGCGTTGAAAAAATCCGGAGGCACACCACCAGCAGACATTAAAAAACGAAACTCAGTTGACAGTAAAAAGTCGTTGTCGCAATTGTTGGGTATGACTTTAAACCATAACCAAGCATGCATCACTATAGCTCTTGTCTCAAAGTAGGTGTACTGTCACCACTTGTCACATCACACCCTGACTTATTTGGACTTTTTTGCTGTTTTCCTGCGTGTAGTGTTTTTGTTCTTGTCTTGCGCTCCTATTTTAATGGCTTTTTCTCTTTTTTGGGTATTTTCCTGTAGCAGCTCCATGTTTTCCTTTGAGCAATCAAGAAGGTTTTTATCCTTCTTTGTGGGGACATTGTTGATTGTCATGTGATGTTCGGATGTACTTTGTGGACGCTGTCTTTGCTCCACAGTAAGTCTTTGCTGTCGTCCAGCATTCTGTTTTTGTTTACTTTGTAGCCAGTTCAGTTTTAGTTTCGTTCTGCATAGCCTTCCCTAAGCTTCAATTACTTTTCTTAGGGGCACTCACCTTTTGTTTATTTTTGGTTTGAGCATTACACTCAATTTTACCTGCACACTGCCTCCCGCTGTTTCCGACATCTACAAAGCAATTAGCACCGGCTGCCACCTACTGAAATGGAAGAGTATTACACGGTTACTCTGCCGAGCTCTAGACAGCACCGACACTCAACAACAACACATCATTTGCAGACTATAATTACTGGTTTGCAAAAAAATATTTTTAACTGAAATAGGTGAAATTAGATCATCTGAGACTGTATCTCACGGCACACTAGTGTGCCGCGGCACAGTGGTTGAAAAACACTGTACTATACTATATAATGGTGCTATATAGACCTCTAATGCTAGTAGCCTACAGCTAGCTTGTAAACTACAATGTTTTTCCCCCAAAATGTAAGTATTTTCAAGTTTTTTATGTGTGAAAATGCACCTATCTGTGTGTTTTTTGGCATTTTAATACAGTACTGTGAATTCTGCCTACATTAAAGAAAAACATTTGGGGCCTCATGTATTAAGCTTGCGACGCACAAATACTTGCCTTTTTCACGGCAAAGCCGAGATGTATCAAGAGTGAACTCGACGTGGAAATGTGCACTGTCTCATGCTAACTTCATGCTTTGCGTAACACCATATCTACAGGCTGTGGATACTTTAGCGGCACACAGAAGCGGTCGTTTGGGCTTTGCCAATATTAAATTTCAACAATGTAAAAGGATCACGGAAAGGACACAAAATTCACATTTTCGCCAATACATTTAACGCTTCATATTCATATCAATGTTTCTGAGGACGTCTATTCATTTATCTTGGCGGTCATTTTGCTGTCACAATGTGTTCCTGTCACTTCAGCACCAGCTTGGCAAGTCGGGCGGACAACAATTCCTTTCCGGAGTTGTAATAATACATTGAGTAATCAAACACAAGTCAAAGTCCTTATTATCCTTTTTGATATGCTGGCATGTTTACATTTGAAAAATTGCAAACTAAATATTACATCATTTTCACACGACACTCTAATCTGGCTGTGAGCAGGCTACTGTATGAACAACTACAACCACCATAATACACCAGTCATACCAAAGACTATAAAAATGGGATCCATTGCCTCCCTGCTTGGCACTCAGCATTAAGGGTTGGAATTGGGGCTTAAATCACCAAAAATGATTCCCGGGGGCGGCCACCGCTGCTGCTCACTGCTCCCCTCACCCCCCAGGGGGTGATCAAGGGTGATGGGTCAAATACAGAGAATAATTTTGCCACACCTAGTGTGTGTGTGACAATCATTGGTACTTTAACTTTAACTTAACACTTATTAAAATAACACTGGTGATGCAGTTCATTACTGTTTTGAAAGACCTGTTTTTGGATAAATATTTTTAAGACAAAATCAAAGACAATCTAAAAAAAAAAAATGCTGTTTTCAGTATCAACTGTTGTATTGCACTAAAAATGATTGATCAGTTGCTAACTGGGGTGTGTGTGTGTGTGTGTGTGTGTGTGTGTGTGTGTGTGTGTTCTTGTGTTTCTACCCTTCTTGAGACATCAACAAGGAAAAGTGCCTTCCATATGAGGACCGGTGAACAAGTTAGGATCGAAATCATGGTCCCAATACAGAAAACCATTGCATCTAATAGAGAACCAAATACTAGAGTGTGTGAACATTGCTCCAAAGTCAAGATTATTTTGTTGATTTAATGTGCATACACAAGTATACATTGACACGTGCAAAGGCAGCAATATGTGATAAAAACAAGCTAAAGAAGGACTTCCCTATTCATCCCCGAAAAAAATCGCCAGGTGAACAGCTGATTTGACGACTTCCGGTGCTGATGTAACACAACCCTCATCCTATATGTGACCATAGGATGAACAAATACACTACAGTACTAAGACTACAGTGGTCATTAACAGTTGGCTTCTACAGCTGGCTTGCCCAAAGTGCGGCACAGGGGCCATCTGTGGTCCGTAAGTCCTTTGTCATCGACCTTAAGCACATCACAAAATATAGATATCTCATTTGCACCCCTGGTGGTGAAATCTATCAAAATTAGGGCGGTCCCAAAATGAGGGAGTTTTCAAATTGACTGTGTCGATTTTAAAAGTGCTCCCCCTCTGGTTAGCATATGAAATAACAAGTGTGTGTAAGAAATTGAAATGCGCCCCCTATGGCCAAAATTAATACAATAAAAAAAAAAAATGCATACAGAGACATACTGTAATAACTTGAAGTAAATAATGAAGATTAAAAAACTATCATACAAAAAATAAAAAAAATGTACTAAAAGCTTACCTTTTTATATTTTCATAGTATGTATATATTATTATTGTTGTGAATACAAATCTTTACATATCTAGAAAAGGTGGTCATAAAGAGGTAGGCATTTTTCTCAGGTACCAAGAAAGCAGAAAATACAAGAATGTGTGTATGTGTGTGTTTTGGCAATGCTTACTTAATGGGGACATCGCTCTGTTTACACCAGCGTTTCTCAAAGTGTGGGGCGCGCCCCACTGGTGGGGAATAGAGACATGACAGGTGGGGCGCGAGGAACGGGAGGACATTTCACTTTAAAAAAAAAATGTTTTTAAATTATATTCTTAGATGGTTTTTTTACTATGCTTTCATTTTCTATACACACTGTAAATCACTTTGTGATTCTGTCTGTGAAATCCGCTATATAAATACATGTAAATTACTTATTTTTCCTGTAGGCTTTAAATTTCTAGGTCGGAGCGAAAGTTTGACAGACATAGCAACAGTAACTGATGGGGGCGGGGCTAAGCGGAACAAACTTTTGCACGGATGGGTAGCAGGCTAATGTGTGGACCACAATTACACAAAATGGATAAATTTGTGACTCGCACCTCAAAGGTCGTCGAGCCAGAGCCAGCGCCTGCAGAGAAACAAAAATCTGACGGGCCTAATCAACCAAAAAGCCAACCGAAAAGAAAATATGATGAAGGTATCTTGCTCTTGGATTCACGGCAGCGGTGGTGGGGGCAGAGGAGAGACCCCTGTGTGTTCTGTGTCTAAAACCGCTAGCAGCAGACAGCATGAGACCCAACAAATTAAAGAGCCACCTCGAAACCACACACCCCAATCACGTCAATAAGCCACTTGATTTCTTTCAAAGAAAACTGTTAGAGTACCGTCAACAGGAGAAGCGCATGGTACAAGCTGCATCAGTAAACAGTAACGCTCATATAGACTAATGGCTTCATATAGAGTTGCATACAGAATTGCACAATGCAAAAAACCACACACAATTGCTGAGCAGCTCATTCTCCCCGCTGCAATAGACATGGTGTCAGTCATGCTTGACGAGACAAGCGCAGCAAAATTAAAAGCTGTCCCACTGTCAAACGACACAGTTGCGAGACGTATATGCGACATTGCAAGTGATCTTGAGGAACAACTCGGAGACAAATTTAAAGAAAGTCGTTTTGCTTTACAAGTGGACGAAGCTGCTGACAGCGATAAAGACTGCCTGTTTATCGCATACGTCCGCTTTGTGAATGGCGAGTCACTGTGCGAGGATTTGCTGTTTTGCAAATACATCAAAAATAGAGCCACTGCTGATGAGCTGTTCAAGATAATGGACAGTTTCCTCAAAGAACACGATTATTAGACACTTTTCTAACGATTATTATTGAACTTGATGCAAGTTATAACACTTGTTTTATTTATTATTGAACGTGATGCAAGTTATTTTATTTATTATTGAACTTGATGCAAGTTATACCACACCTGCACAATTATTTTATTTATTATTGAACTTGATGTTATTTTATGTTATTGAGTTTGAATGTATACAACTTGATGTTACTTGATGTTCAATAAATTTGAAAATGTTAAGCTTGGCATTAGCGTTCTGTTGGGGCGATGGGTGCAGGTGGGGCTTGAAAACTCCCCATTGTCCAAAGTGGGGGATGACAAAAAAAGTTTGAGAACCACTGGTTTACACAGTCACCTTTAGAGGACCTCTGACGGTAAGGGGCCAAAAAAACAGGTCCCCTAAAGGGAAACCTTTTTAAATAATAGTCAGATCCATTCTGAAGATGCCCAAGTGATTTTTAAGCTTTGGCCCATAAAACCTGTTTACTGGTTAGTTTGAGTGTGAGACATTTGCACAGCAGCCCACTCATCGGGCTGTAGCTGGTATATTTAAGTGGTGAAACTTCCTATAAGAGGACAGCTGTAGTGTTGTATTCTGAGGATCATGTCATATTTAATTTGAACTTTTTTTTTTTTTTTTTTTTTTTTTTTTTTTTTAAATGGACCTCAGTAGTCACATACAAATGTGTGTGAATTATGCAAAATTATTTAAATTTGGTCCCCATGAACCATATTAACTCTTTTTCCCCAGTAAGAATGATCAGCACATTACGTCATCAATCCAGAGATTTAGAGATGTATAAGCTAAATGGGCAGTGGCCATTTTACCTAAATTTTTTTTAATGCCTCACAACCTGTAGAAAGGGTGGTCCCCACAAGTGATGATCAAAAACTTGGTCCCCATTCCAAATTATAACAAGTGTGTGTGTGTGTGTGTTTGTGTGTGTGTGTGTGTGCGTGTGTGTGTGTGTGTGTGTGTGTGTGTGTGTGTGTGTGTGTGTGTGTGTGTTAAAGTTAAAGTACCAATGATTGTCACACACACACACTAGGTGTGGTGAAATTTGTCCTCTGCATTTGACCCATCCCCTTGTTCACCCCCTGGGAGGTGAGGGGAGCAGTGAGCAGCAGCGGTGGCCGCGCCCGGGGAATTATTTTTGTTGATTTAACCCCCAAATCCAACCTTTGATGCGGAGTGCCAAGTAGGGAGGTAATGGGTCCCATTTGTATAGTCTTCGGTATGACTCGGCCGGGGTTTGAACTCACGACCTACTGATCCCAGTAGGTTGTGAGTTCAAACCCTGTGTGTGTGTGTGTGTGTGTGTGTGTGTGTGTGTGTGTGTGTGTGTGTGTGTGTGTGTGTGTGTGTGTGTGTGACAGGAAGAAAAGCTCTGACACCTGGTTTGCATGTATACATCTCTAACATGTTTTTTTTTTTTTTAAGGGAAATTACAACCTACATTCTATTAAATATTCCATTTAGTTTTATTGTTTAATGTCTGTTAATTGATAGCAAAAATTTGAGGGGGAAAAAAACGTCACAGAAGAGAAATAAACAGTCGCCTGACTCCCGCTTCACCCTCCGTGTATCCAAGCGTGTGGAGCAGCGTGTCGTGCAGACTACCTCATCCTCTCCGTGCTGTGTGGCGTCCCAATGTGTTCATGCCCTCTGAACATCCGTGCGGTTTTGTCTTACTTCTCGCGCACACATGCTAATCGTTGCGACAGTAACGACGCACCCACAACCGCATCACATCATTGCACAAAACACCATTAACATGTGAAAAAGGCATCCATTTACGCCTCTGTGTGCCCAGGGACTCTTGTTGACTCACTTCAAGCATTAGCTGCATCACTGAGGAAGCTTAAAAGTGTGATTTCCTAATAAAATATTGGCGGAGTATCAGTCGAGCACAGAAATTTATCAAACACTGGCTGACTTTCAAGTTATTTGAATTCCAACACAATGAAATTAGAAATAATATGGGATCAAATTGTCAAAGAGGTGTAGAAAGAGGTTAACAATTGTATAATAAATCTAAAATTAAGTAAAACTGCTCGGGAGGGTGTTTTTTAGAAGGATCATCGAGTGGTATTTTATGGGTACTGAGAGTTTGTTTTAACATTACAAACTGTCATAAAAACATAAAAATGTGTTTGCCGCTGTACAATAACAATAAAATAAAGCAATTGTTGTCAAGACGTGGACTATGGTGTGTTTGTTTTCCCGAGATGCAAGTAAAGCTGGACTGGTCATGGCGTGAAGGTAAATACATATTTATTTATAACACTCAAAGGAACAAAAAGCGCGCTCAAGGCGGATGTACAAACTTGACTAACAAAACAAAAAGACTTGCACGTGGGCAAAAAACTGTGAACAATTAAACAAAAACACTAACTGTGGCATTAATAGAAAAAACTTACTTGGACATGGCATGAAGTGCGCAGAGGTAGACAGAGTGTGACAGGGGTATGAATGCGGGATGTCGCCAGAACGACGAACTGAAAACAATGAACTTAAATACTATAGACATGATTAGTGAAAGCAGGTGCGTGACTCAAAACGTGAAACAGGTGCGTGACGTGACAGGTGAAAACTACCGGTAATGGTTGCTATGGTGACAAAACAACAAAAGTGCACAAAAAGTCCAAAAACAAAACCGAACATAACTAAAACAAAACATGATCACACAGACATGACAATTGTCACATAGCAATATTTTAAAAATGTTGTGTTTGTTATTAGTAAAGTTGTTATATTACCAGCATACATGCATGGAAAGAAGTTGACCACTGTCCTGCATAATAGAAGTACAATAAAGTAAAACGTATCTGGTAGATGTTTGTAGAAGGATGCTGTCACTTTTAACATTATTAACTGTCATTCAAGCATAGAAAAAAGTTGGCCGCTGTGTTAAAAAAAGCAAAAAAACAAGCAAAACGTGGACATTACTGACTGCACTGCAAGCGTAAAAAAGTACTATACAATAACAGTAAAATAAAACAAAACTGCTCTACTAGGTGTTTGAAGAAGGATACTTTCACCCAGGGGTGTTTTTTATATTTACTGTGTGTTTGTTTTAAGTAACATAGTAACACTATTAACTGCCCTACAAGCGTAAAAAGTACTGTGAAATAAAACAAAAATGAAGTAAAACTACTCTGGTGGATGTTTGCAGAAGGATACTGGCACCTACTAGCGTTTTATAGGTAATGTATGTTTTTTAAGGAACATTTTAAATGCAGTACCAGCGTAAAAGGTACTGTATATTAAAAGTAAAATAAAGTAAAACTGCTCATTAATTAATATGCGGAAGTAACTGAAATGTAATAAACTGTATTGGTCAATTACAAAACTCAAAACCAGTGAAGTTGGCACGTTGTGTAAATCGTAAATAAAAACAGAACACAATGATTTGCAAACCCTTTTCAACCTGCATTCAATTGAATAGACTGCAAAGACAAGGTACTTAACATTCAAACTGGAAAACGTTGTTATTTTTTGCAAATATTAGCTCATTTGGAATTTGATGCCTGCAACATGTTTCAAAAAAGCTGGCACGAGTGGCGAAAAAGACTGAGAAAGTTGAGGAATGCTCATCAAACACTTATTTGGAACATCCCACAGGTGAACAGGCTGATTGGGTACAAGCCAGCATCTGTGATGGTCTGGGGGTGTATTAGTCCCCAAGGCATGGGTAACTTACACATCTGTGAAGGCACCATTAATGCTGAAAAGTACATACAGGTTTTGGAGCAACATATGTTGCCATCCAAGCAACGTTATCATGGACGCCCCTGCTTATTTCAGCAAGACAATGCCAAGCCACATTCTGCACGTGTTACAACAGTTTGGCTTCATAGTAAAAGAGTGCGGGTACTAGACTGGCCTGCCTGTATTCCAGACCTGTCTCCCATAGAAAATGTGTGGCGCATTATGAAGCCTAAAATACCACAACGGAGAACTGGGACTGTTGAACAACTTAAGCTGTACATCAAGCAAGAATGGGAAATAATTCCACCTGAAAAGCTTCAAAAATTGCTCTCCTCAGTGCCCAAACGTTTACTGTGTGTTTTTAAAAGGAAAGGCCATGTAACACAGTGGTAAAAATGCCCCTGTGACAACTTTTTTGCAATGTGTTGCTGCCATTAACTTAATGATTATTTGCAAAAAAAAATACATTTGTTTCTCAGTTCAAACATTAAATATCTTGTCTTTGCAGTCTATTCAATTGAATATAAGTTGAAAAGGATTTGCAAATCATTGTATTCTCTTTTTATTTACGATTTACACAACGTGCCAACTTCACTGGTTTTGGGTTTTGTAGTATTGTAGTGAGAAGCAGTACAGTTTTTCCGTGTCGTAGGGACGATATTTATTTATGATTTTTATTCATGTTATTTGCATTTTAAGTCTTCATAAACCCTCTTGCTTTCATAAACACGCATAAACACTAAAAAGCTCTTAAACACTTCTTACTTTTTGAAATGTTGCCATGAAGACTTAAATGGGTACTCAAATCTTGATGTAATCATTGGTACTGCACTGCAAAAAGTCAGTGTTCAAAAACAAGGGGAAAAAAAATACAAAAATTAGGGGTATTTTATTTGAACTAAGAAAAATTATCTGCTAATAGAAGAAGAAAATTCGGCTTGTCAAGACTTTAAAAACAAGTTAAATTAACTAACCTCAATGAACCCAAAAGTACCTTAAAATAAGTATATTCTCACTAATAACAAGTGCAGTTTTCTTGGTAGAAAAAAAAGAGACCTTTTTGCTCAATATGTTGAAAAATATTCTTAAAATTAAGTAAATGCTAGTGCCATTATCTTGACATAATGATATGCGCTCGGCATCATGATTTTTTTTTTCATGCTTGAAGTAAGAAATGATTACTTTAAAAAAGTAGTTTTATACTTGTGAGTGTTGATGACACAGCTTTGGAACAGTTGATATTCTAGTTTCAAGCATGTTTTACTCAATATAGGTCATAAAATCTCAGCAACAAGCTGTAATATCTTACTGAGATAATTTAGGACCAAAACCCTTAAAAATCTGCTTAGTGAGAAGAATTATCTTATTAGAGAGAAAATAAGCAAATATCACCCTTATTTGAGATATTTAATCTTACGTAGATTGCAGTTTTTGCAGTGTGTAAAAAACCGTGATGCACTGAGACTGCAGTAAGTGCAAATCTATGGTTATCATCACACTTCACCTGTATGTAATCCCTGGTACACTTCTGTGACGGCATCAGACACAAATAACTAAATAACAAGCAAAGTACACAGCTATTTTCGAACATTCACTTGATTTTTTTTATTATTTATTGCAGGGATTTAACTCCAATTTGAACTCTAAATATTTTTCAACTGGCAAAACTTTGTCCAAAGCAGCGTAGCCCGAGGCTCAGAGCAAGACCTCGTTACAATTAAAAGCGCGAAAGCCAGCGGTGATAAAAATGAAAGCAGCTTCAACCTACTGAGTTTTGAAAGGGAGTCTTTTAGCTCATCAAAATGTAGAATATAGCCAGCAGCAGGAAATATTCACTTGAAAATGTCTAAGGCAGCAGCAAACTGAATGAAGTCAACAAGTATATGGCTTCAAGACGTAGCCAGTACACAACTTTACAAACTTTAAATCGATAACATTTGCCTTAAATTTTGCATGAATATTTTGTCAAAACATCAAATTGTGATTCAATCATACGATTGTAGTTGAGATAGGCTCCAGCGCCCCCCGCGACCCCAAAGGGAATAAGCGGTAGAAAAATGGATGGATGGAAAATGCCCCCCGTGAAGTTTATGCCTCCACATTGTAAACAGAAAGGTCCGAGGCCAATGTCACGTGCAGTTCCCATGGAAACTGATTGACAGGCCTCTGGCCCGCCCCCGGCTGACCTCTGCTCTCCGAGATCATCAGCTGCACATCCTCGTCGTCCAGGATGCGGATCAAGTCGCCCTCGGGGTCGCGGTAATTTAACGCAATGCCGTCCACCTTGAAGACGTCCCTGAGTGAGGCACGCACACGCTTCATGTCAATGGTTGCCATGGTGATACGGACAATAAAATGCAAAGTGCAGGGATGTGAGCGCCATTTGAGAAAAAAAAGAAAAGAAAGAGGAACATTTCTATCAGCACGAAGTGCTGCCACGAAAATCCTAAAAGAGAATTTTGAAAATCAAGACTACATTTCCTGCAATTGGGTAGATTTCTACACTACATTTAGATGTTTTCTCATCTACCAAACCTCTTTTGCCTGTCTATTTGACACTTGCATGTGCCATGTAATGTACCACATCATTTTGGTTTGGTTTTTTTGTAGCTAATTTACTAACAGTAATATTAGGGATGTCCGATAATGGCCTTTTTGCCGATATCCGATATTCCGATATTGTCCAACTCTTAATTACCGATTCTGATATCAACCGATACCGATATATACAGTCGTGGAATTAACACATTATTATGCCTAATTTTGTTGTGATGCCCCGCTGGATGCATTAAACAATGTAACAAGGTTTTCCAAAATAAATCAACTCAAGTTATGGAAAAAAATGCCAACATGGCACTGCCATATTTATTATTGAAGTCACAAAGTGCATTATTTTTTTTAACATGCCTCAAAACAGCAGCTTGGAATTTGGGACATGCTCTCCCTGAGAGAGCATGAGAAGGTTGAGGTGAGCGGAGGTTGGGGAGGGGAGGGGGGGTTGAGGTGGGGGATAGGGGGTAGCGGGGGGTGTATATTGTAGCGTCCCGGAAGAGTTAGTGCTGCAAGGGGTTCTGGGTATTTGTCCTGTTGTGTTTATGTTGTGTTACGGTGCGGATGTTCTCCCAAAATGTGTTTGTCATTCTTGTTTGGTGTGGGTTCACAGTGTGGCGCATATTTGTAACAGTGTTAAAGTTGTTTATACGGCCACCCTCAGTGTGAGCTGTACGGCTGTTGACCAAGTATGCGTGGCATTTACTTGTGTGTGTGAAAAGCCGTGCATATTATGTGATTGGGCCGGCATGCAAAGGCAGTGCCTTTAAGGTTTATTGGCGCTCTGTACTTCTCCCTACGTCCGTGTACACAGCGGCGTTTTAAAAAGTCATAAATTTACTTTTTGAAACCGATACCGATAATTTTGAAACCAATACCGATAATTTCCGATATTACATTTTAAAGCATTTATCAGCCAATAATATCGGCAGTCCGATATTATCGGACATCTCTAATTAAAATCATTAAAAATTTAAAGAAAAATTCTATAACATGCATGCAAAGAACTCAAAACATGTTTTACATTTGGCAACTAAGCAAAGCAACTAAGCAGCCAAGAAGAGTAACTTGAGGGGTTTCACAAGGCTCGGTATTGGGACCTAAGTTATTTATACTTTATTTAAATGATATTTGTTCAGTATCTAATACATTGAAATGTATTATGTTTGCAGATTATACAAATATATATTGTTCAGGAGAAGACTTGAAGGAAGTGTTGAGGATAGTAGAGGTTGAGTTGATTCAGCTAAAAAAAATGGTTTGATATTAATAAGTTATCAATAAATGATAAGAAAACTAAATTGATGGTGTTTAGTGGTGCAAGGACAAATTGTGAAGCAAAATTAAAATTAAATCAAGTGGAAATTGATAGAGTATATGAAACTAAATTCTTGGGAATAATAATTGGTCCTGGGTCCGATCCTTCTTTCTGTGTAGAGTTTGCATGTTCTCCCCGTGACTGCGTGGGTTCCCTCCGGGTACTCCGGCTTCCTCCCACCTCTAAAGACATGCACCTGGGGATAGGTTGATTGGCAACACTAAATTGGCCTGAGTGTGTGAATGTGAGTGTGAATGTTGTCTGTCTATCTGTGTTGGCCCTGTGATGAGGTGGCGACTTGTCCAGGGAGTACCCCGCCTTCCGGAGATAGGCTCCAGGGACCCCCCGTGACCCCGAAAAGGGACAAGCGGTAGAAAATGGATGGATGGATGGATAATAATTCATTATAAATTATGTTGGAAACCGCAGATTGAATATATAAAGGAAAAAATATCCAAATCCATTGCTATTCTTTATGAAGTAAAACATGCTGAATAAGGAATGTCTGCATATGTTATATTATTCTTTTATTTTTCCATATTTAACATATTGTGTTGAAGTTTGGGGAAATGTTTATAAAACAAACATAGACCCAATAATTAAACTTCAAAAAAGGGTAATTAGAATAATACACAACGCGTGCTACTATATACCTACTAATCCATTATCTATAAGTTCTAATGTGTTAAAATTTTCAGATATTGAGTTTTTAAAAACAATTGAAATTATGTTTCAAGTAAAGAACAACAGCCTTCCAGCTTGTATTCTTAGGTTATTTCAATTAATCCCCCGTAAACTATAATTTACGGTGATATTGATTTTTGAAATAGGTAAAGTAAGAACGAATATAAAATACAAATGTATTTCAGTTTTAGGAGTTAAATGGTGGAACAAGCTCAGTGATGAGTTAAAGACAATGTTCCTATTTATTTGCTTATTTGTAATATATATCCATTTTCTTTTTTTTAATCATGCATGTATTCAATTTCTTATTTAATTCTGTATTTTTATTATGAATGAATTTATTACAGTTATTTATCACTGTAATTGTATTATGCATTTATTTATTGAATTCTTTAATTCTGTATTGGTTTTGTTTTTATGCTGTATTTTTATTATTTATTTAATTTTCAAAAAAAAAAAAATGTATGCACAATTTCCTCTATCTAACATCCTATGTTGTTTGTTGTAGAAAACATTAGTAAATAGTCGTAACTTTAGGCCCTTTAAAGTAATTGAACAGAATTCATACATTTTTGTAGTTTAAAAAAAGCAGCATTGTTCAATACAATCCACCCTTGGGTAAAATTGACACACACACCAAACGAGAATAGAAGAAAAAAGTGATAATGTATAGGGTCAGGCTAATCACGTTAACACATGCAGCGCTGTTGTCTAAAACGAGAGAGTTTTGCAGTGCAGTAGTAAGCATTTGCATGCAGTTTGCATTTTGGTGCACTGCAAAATGATGAGAGGAAGGTGGAAGGGGGGGTCAGATGGTGCAGAAGGTCCCTTAGGAGCTCATTTGATGATTGGCAAGCTTCAGTTGACACGCCTAAGGTGAGTTTGTGGCATTAAATTGGAGAATTAATGGACTTCCATCCAGTTTTTTAAATGTTTACGTTTTTCCAACCTCATACAATTGGTTGTAAATTATTTCAGTATGCAGATGTATACAGTATGCTTTAACACAGTAGCTTTGATAAAGAAACCATATTTTGTAACTTCAATTCACTTAATTGCAGTACAAATAGTAACTATGTGTGTCTTATGAAAGAAGTTAGCATTGTAAAAGCAGACATTGAAAATGCATTTTCTAACAACTCCTACCACACATAAAATGCTTTTTAGCCATAGACCAGATTGTTTTCTATTAAGTTGCACAAATATAAGCATTACATGTTATAGCTTCTGTTGTGGAACAATTCCTTTCAGGTTCTCGTCACTTTAATGTTCTATTATTATGCACAGGTTGTAATGATTCCTGGTTTTCCCCAAAATGGCATTATGTATGTTTTCTTTCAAACAAACAGACCCTACTGTACCTCATTCGAGACATCAGGTCCTTGTGTGTTGGCTGGATGGTGAGGTCCTCTTGAACGCACACGTCTCTGCATACAACACACATAATTATACATGTTTCAAACAACATAACAGGTAAGAACGTTAGGTACCCTTGCACAAAAATGATAAGCAATCAATAATTATTTTAGCCTTCCACAAATAAATCTTAATCATGAAATATTATTCTCTCAATCACTGTAGTTTACAGTAGTCTACTAAAGGCGGAAATTTGCTGCACGCAGTTCAGGTTTTGTTGGCTCACAGCAGATTGTTGAAATAAAATCCAACAAAATAAACTGGTAAAAATGTAACAGAAATGTAAAAAGTAAAAGAAAAATGTAAAAAGTGCAAAGAGATGTGATGTAATGAGAAAAAGCTGAGATTTTATACAAAAAACTAACAGTAATATGCGTTGTAAACTATAACACAAAGCTGACACAAATATTTGTTCCCCGAGAGGCACAAGCGGTAGAAAATTGATTGATGTAAATATATATATATATATATATATATATATATATATATATATATATATATATATATATATATATATATATATATATATATATATATATATATATATATATATATATATATATATATATATATATAAATAAGACCCAACCTCCGGGCTGATGATTTTAGGTTTTCCTGAAAAATTTGGAGGTAATCCTCCTTTTTCATTGTCCCATTTACTCTCTGTAAAGCACCAGTTCCATTGGCAGCAAAACAGGCCCAGAGCATAATACTACCACCACCATGCTTGACGGTAAGCCTGGTGTTCCTGGGATTAAAAGCCTCACCTTTTCTCCTCCAAAAATATTGAGCTGTTTTGCCACAAGACCCAACAATATGTTTGGAGGAGAAAAGGTGAGGCCTTTAATCCCAGATCCCAGGAACACCATAACTACCGTCAAGCATGGTGGTGGTAGTATTATGCTCTGGGCCTGTTTTGCTGCCAATAGAACTAGTGCTTTACAGAGAGTAAATGGGACAATGAAAAAGGAGGATTACCTCCAAATTCTTCAGGACAACCTAAAATCGTCATCCCGGAGGTTGGGTCTTGGGGCGCAGTTGGGTGTTCCAAAAGGACAATGACCCTAAACACACATCAAAAGTGGTAAAGGAATGGTTAAATCAGGCTAGAATTAAGGTTTTAGAATGGCCTTCCCAAAGTCCTGACTTAAACGTGTGGACAATGCTGAAGAAACAAGTCTATGTCAGAAAACCAACAAATTTAGCTGAACTGCACCAATTTTAGGCAAGAGGAGAGTTAAAAAATCCAACCAGAAGCTTGCCAGAAGCTTGTGGGTGGCTACCACAAGCGCCTTATTGCAGTAAAACTTGCCAGGGGACATGTAACCAAATATTAACATTGCTGTATGTATACTTTTGACCCAGCAGATTTGGTCACATTTTCAGTAGATCCATAATAAATTCATAAAAGAACCAAACTTCATGAATGTTTTTTTGTGACAAACAAGTATGTGAAAAATAAGAGTTGTAGAAATGATTGACTTTATTTGACTATTAACTTGAGTTTCCAATAATTTCTACAACTCTATATATATATATATATATATATATATATATATATATATATACCGTATTTTTCGGACTATAAGTCGCAGTTTTTTTCATAGTTTGGCCGGGCTCCAGTGCGACTTATATATGTTTTTTCCCTTTTTTATTATGCATTTTCGGCAGGTGCGACTTATACACCGAAAAATACGGTATACACACACATATATATATATATATATATATATATATATATATATACAGTATATATACATTTACCAGACACACACCTGGTGTCGACTCCATCGGGGGTGAGCAAGTAGCATCGCAGACAGCTAAAGGTGGAGGCGCCACTTTCTCCCTCAGATTCGCTCTCTGGGAGGGGCTTGATGATCTTCACAAATGATTCTGGGAAAATACCCGTCTGGTCATTGGTGGTGCCCTGAAGGGAAATAATACAGTGAGGGATGTGCAACAGGATTTATCCTTTTGACTTATTAGCTAATGCACAATGTGCCTTATTCTCCCGTTTGTATTTACGTGTTTCTGTTATTCGTATTCCCCCATCCACCCCTTGTAAGTGAGGCAAAAGTACTTCAGTCGTGAATAAAGGCGGGCTCATTACTAATGAGGCAGACTTTTCCATGACGCCTTTTTTTTCTTGGTTGTGTGAGAATCATGAAATGTGGGGTTTTACCAACACGTGTGAATGTCATGACAATCACTTAAAAAAAAATGTTGAAAAGGCCGTATCCATCTAGGCCGGGCTTACATGTGTCGTCATGGTGATGTAGTGCGTGTACTGTATGCACGCTACAACAGCATCTTCTTCCCGACTGGATATGAATAGTAATCCGTAGATGAAATGTTATTGTTGTCATAACCACCCTGATGTTATTTGTGATGTTAAGAGTTCTATTTAGTACAAATGTTGGTGAAGTCGTGACGTGTCAGAGGACTTTGCATGGACAACTGCATGTGTATGTTGTTGTGTATGTACACAAGTCGGAAAGTGACAGCTGACAGTTTGACATTAAGTGTCAAAAAAATTCATTGAATCAATTGATAGACGTTACATTATATATGTATTCTCTATTAAATAATCACACAGTCATGGTCCAGGTGAAATAATATTAATGTTGGCGTTAACGCACTTTTTGTTTCTTTTTACGCATTGAAATCAGAAAGGACGAATTTCTGGAAGTCCGCGCGTCCCTAGGACACGGATATTATTTAATTGTTTTAGCGCCCGGTTTGCTTGTTTTTTTGTTTTTTTATCGTTTATCGCTTTTTTGTTCAGTTTATATTTGCCAGGTCAAATTATTAATTATTACTAATTATTAATTATTGGTCAACTTCAAAGTAATGCACTTTCCGGTACAATTTCTTAAATTTTGATTCGCCGAAAGTTTTAGCGATCACAAATACTGCATTCCCGGTATTAGGACTCCCGCGTGTTATTGTTTTGGTCATGGCGAGCAATAAACCCAAAAAGCGAAGCTTCAATGAAAAGTGGCTTCAGAAGCCACTTTTCAGCAAACAAGCTAATAAAAAGAACACCTTTACGACCAGGTGCGCTGATTTTCAAATATCCAGCCTCACCAGGCACCAAGAAACATCATGTTACACCCTTCCTGCCTGTCTGCTCCCAGACCGTGGTTGAGGAGTGCGGGGGAGACCTTCCCTCCAGTGCCGATGTATTGTTGGGGGTAACACCCTCCACTTTACCCGGCAGTGGGTCCCTACAGTTTCGCTCTTTGGTCGGAATGACGAGGCCGTCGATTTGTTACAACTCTTTATTTATGTTTTCCACAAACCCAAGCGGACATCCACCATGCTATTAACACTCCTGAACATGCTAGCGCTCCCTCTCCTAACTTGCCCACTCACTTACACACGTCACTCACCCCACATACCGCCATTCTTAAAGGGGAACACACAGCTTATGGCCATCACTAAGCCTGAGATGAAATGCTAGAGGCATTGAGTGCCACTGTATTAAATTACATTGAAACTAACTTGCAAAATTCTAAGTTTGTTGGCATTATTTGCCATTTGATTGATTGAATTATTTATTTCAAACCTGCACAGTACAACAACACACTTTTTTTTTTTTACATTTTGGCAGGGACATTTATGCAAGGCTTGAAAAGGGGTTGGATGAAGCAGATGCTTATAATATCCCAACCCCTCTCACTTATTCCACATTTAACATAAACAATATAATACAAGAACAATACTATACAAACAAAAACAAGAAAAGCTCCTGTACACTAACAATACAATAGTACCACTGTTACTATGAGACAAGACAAGACGAGACAAAACACACACACACACACACACACACACTTACACACACACAAACACACACAAACACACTCACACACACAGGCCCAAACACTCTCTGACCATACACCTCTCTCTCATCGCTCTGTGCTGAGGGCATCACTCTCTTTCCTCCTCGTACTTCTTCAGTACTTCTTTTTTAAACAGTCTTTTAAATTGAATCATGTTAGAACAGGTTTTTAACTCGTCCCCTAAGTTGTTCCACAGACTGACTCTATGCACTGAAATGCACATTGATTTTAAAGTTGTTCTAAATTTAGGAAAATGGAGTTTGCATGTTCTCCCCGTGACTGCGTGGGTTCCCTCCGGGTACTCCGGCTTCCTCCCACCTCCAAAGACATGCACCTGGGGATAAGTTGATTGGCAACACTAAATTGGCCCTATAGTGTGAATGTGAGTGTGAATGTTGTCTGTCTATCTGTGTTGGCCCTGCGATGAGGTGGCGACTTGTCCAGGGTGTACCCCGCCTTCCGCCCGATTGTAGCTGAGATAGGCTCCAGCGCCCCCCGCGACCCCAAAGGGAATAAGCGGTAGAAAATGGATGGATGGATGGATAATTTGTTGTTTCCTCTTAGACTGTAACTATGGTGAGCATCTCTATCCTGGAATAGGTTCTGTATATTGGATGGTAGAGAGTTTTGGGATGCCCTAAACATAATTTGAGCAGTTTTAAAATTGATCACATCGTGCAGTTTAAGTTGCTTTAACGCCATGAATAGTGGATTTGAATGATGTCTGTAGTGAACATTGGACACAATCCTAATGGCCTTTTTCTGCAGAGTGACTAAAGGCTGTACATGGGATTTATAACAATTTCCCCAGACTTCAACAGTTTAAATATGACATAATAAATGAATGATACAATAACAGCAGAGCATTGGTGCTCAATAAATGACATGATCTCCTCACCATTCCAACACATTGAGCAACTTTTGTCCTCAGGTAATTTATATGAGGCTTCCATGATATATTTTCATCTATTACCACTCCTAAGAATGAATTTTGTTGGACATATTCTATTGGTGTATCATCAATAACAATCCTGATGGGTATATTACTTTTGCAATTGCTAAAGAGTATGATTTTGGTCTTCTTTAAATTGAGAGACAATTTGTTGGTATTAAACCAAGTTTTTAAATTTATCATCTCCTCAGTTACAGAGGCCAGAAGTTGCTTCACGTCGTCACCTGCACATTTAATGGTTGTGTCGTCAGCAAAGAGGATGAACTTCAGCAGTGTTGATACTTTACATATTTCATTGATATACATTATAAATAGTGTGGGTCCCAGTATCGAGCCCTGGGGGACTCCACAGGTTATGTTCATGAGTGTAGATTGATGTTGGTCGATCTGAACAATCTGCTGTCTCTCATTCAAGTAGCTCTTCAGCCATTTCCCTGCCACTCCCCTTATGCCATAGTTTTCCAGTTTATTTACCAAAATCTGGTGGTCAATGGTATCGAAAGCCTTTTGCAGGTCAATAAAAATTCCTATAACAAATTTGTTTTTCTCGATACCATTAGTAATGTTCTCTATTAGATCACTTAAAGCTAATGAAGTTGACCTATTTTGTCGGAACCCATATTGACAATCAGATAATAATGTGTGCTTTTCAATGAAGCCACAAAGTCTATTATCAAATAATTTTTCCAATATTTTTGACAACTGTGGCAGAAGGGAGACGGAAAGTTTAGATGTGGCGGTTTTCAAACGACAGATGATCTACATACAGGTAAGAATAATCAATACAATTGGTCATATGCATGTATGCCCTGGCACACCATTATCATCATTTCATGACCGAAGCAAAAAACCTTTTACACTTTTATACTGAAATAAATACAACTTACTAAATGAAACTATAGAAAAAAATACCGGCAGCCGTAAAGTTTAGATCCATAAAGGGAAGAAGAAAATGAATGAATGTTTATAACTGAATACATTTACATATGCATAAAAATGTGTTTTCTTTTGTATTATTTTTTTTAATGAATAAAGTAACGTTTATGACAACATTTTTCCAAAACACAATATAGAATGTGAGATATAACAGGATAACGCATACATGTATCATTTGTTTTCAAAACGCTTACAAAAAAGTGGGACCCCAAAAATTTACTGTTGGACCGCATTTTTATGACTTGATGGGGTCTTAGCGCCAACACTGAATATGCATTAAAAGTGTGTTAGTACCAGGATGTTAAAAACTTGGCAGATTTACGTGCAGTCCCTTTCTGCTGTGGTCAGACTCACAAGACAGGGATGTGCATTATAAGTTTTGACAGTTAATCCTGAGTGGCATTATTGTGCTTATAGCCTCATCTCAATGGATGTTGCCAGATGTCTCAATTAAAGCGATCAGAATATATATTTTTCTGGAAGTTTATTTTATCATTTTATTACCTGTGGTGTAGACTGCATTCAAACTTCAAGTGCAATATATTGTTTCATTCTCCAGGGGTGCTGGACTTATTCCAGCCATCCTTACTAAGTACTTAAATCGATGAGAGAATAGATTTGATAGGGAAATCCCACATTTAAGGGTTGCTCCACCCAAAGCAGACATCTTGGATAAAGGTGCGCTGTAACAGACGTAAGTCAAGGGGGAGAAAGCCGCACAGCCAGAATCCGGACACAGTTGCATACCTTTTTTTACTTAAGCAGGTGGGAGAATAAGGCACAATGTACATGATGGCTAGTAAGCCTTGATCATGTTGCAGCCGTACATGTACAGTTTTCTAATCGGATCTTTCAGTACAGCAGAGAGGCGTACTAAGTTCATACATATTGAGAGAGCCGTAAATCTGTTATGGAAAATCCTTAAGTTCCTTACTTTACCTCCAGCCAGTCGGGGTTGACTCGATGCAGCAGGAACACCAAGTCTCCTCTCTTTAGGTTCAACTCTGCTTTGCTGCTTCCGCAAAAGTCAAACATGGCCTAGTAAGAAAGACATTGAGGTGAGACTTGAGCATCCTAACCTGTTCACAGAGCTGTTTTGTTACTGTATTCAACTTGGAAGAATGTTAGAAATTGTTGGCAATTGTGAATCGTCATTAATAAAGTCAAGAGTATTTTTCCTGTTTTTACCTGCTATTATTAAAGGGGACCTATTATGTAAAACCAACTTTTCTTGCCTGTTGGTACCTGTTTTTGTGTATTTGGCATCTGTATAACTCCCAACAATTTGAAATCAAACATTTGGCGGAGATATTTATAAAACATCTTGTTTTCCTTCATACTTCCTCCAAATAAGCCGTTTGGACTTTGACCAATTTTGTGACGTTTTTTTCCAAAGTGTGATGTCAGCTGATATCTCCATATATGGTAAAGTGGCACCCAAAGAGCTTTGCAAGAGTTCACCATTGCAATCCGACGATGTAGTCCAGGGGGCAGGAGTTCAATAAGCAAACTGGCTGGATGTTTTCATATTGCATTAAATTAGCAGGGCGGTCTGACAGGTGGTATTTTATCATCATCCTCTGGGCGTCATGAGTAAAGCAGGTTCAGTGAACATGACATGTACTTTCTCGAAGCCACTAGCACAGTAGTTACTTATACGACCCAATCCAAACCACCTTTTCTAGTCATGGCGCAGAAAAACAAATTCATACAAACCCCAAAACCAGTGAAGTTGGCACGTTGTGTAAATCGTAAATAAAAACAGAATACTGTCAAGACGTGGACTGTGGAGTGGTTGTTTTCCCGAGATGCAAGTAAAGCTGGACTGGACATGGCGTGAAGGTAAATACATGTTTAATTTTACACTAACAAAAAAAAAAAAACGAAAAGCGCGCACAAGGCGGAAGTACAAAAACTTGGCTAATGAAACAAAAACTTGCACAAAGGCAAAAACGCTAAACATGAAATATACAACACTTACTGTGGCATGAAAAACGTGCATGAAACAAGGGCTTGGCATGACAGGTAGCAGAGGTAGAAAGGATAGATAGATATGATAGTGTCACCAGGACGAACAACAGAAACAGACCGGCTTAAATAGCAGTGATATGATTAGTGACAGGTGTGCGAGTGCAAAGCGTGAGACAGGTGCGTGACATGACAGGTAAAAACTAATGGGTTGCTATGGTGACAAAACAAACAAGAGTGCACAAAGAGTCCAAAAACAAAACCAAACATGACTAAAACAAAAACATGATCAACAGACATGACAAATACAATGATTTGCAAATCCTTGTCACCCTATATTCAATTGAATAGTCTGTAGAGACAAGATACTTAATGTTCGAACTTGAAAACGTCGTTATTTTTTGCAAATACTAGCTCACTTGGAATTTGATGGCTGCGACGCGTTTTAAAAAAGCTGGCACAAGTGGCAAAAAAGACTGAGAAAGTTGAGGAATGCTCAGCAAACACTTATTTGGAACATCCCACAGGTGAACAGGCTAATTGGGAACAGGTGAGTGCTATGATTGGGTGTAAAAGCAGCTTCCATGAAATGATCATCAGTCATTCACAAACAAGGATGGGGCGAGGGTCACCACTTTGTGAACAAATGCATGAGCAAATTGTCGAACAGTTTAAGAACAACATTTCTCAATGAGCTATGGCAAGGAATTTAGGGATTTCACCTTCTACGGTCCGTAATATCATCAAAAGGTTCAGAGAATCTGGAGAAATCACTGATGATAATACAGACCTTGGATCCTTCAGGTGGTACTGCATCAAAAAGCGACATCAGTGTGTAAAGGATATCACCACATGAGCTCAGGAACTCCTCAGAAAACCACTGTCAGTAACTACAGTTTGTCGCTACATCTGTAAGTGCAAGTTAAAACTCTACTACGCAAAGCAAAATACATTTATCAACAACACCCAGAAACGCCGCTGGCTTCGCTGGGCCCGAGCTCATCTAGGATGGACTGATGCAAAGTGGAAAAGTGTTCTGTGGTCTGACGAGTGCACATTTCAAATGGTTTTTGGAAACTGTGGACGCCGTGTCCTGCGGAACAAAGAGGAAAAGAACCATCCGAATTGTTATAGGCGCAAAGTTCAAAAGCCAGCATCTGTGATGGTATGGGGGTGTATTAGTGCCCAGGGCATGGGTAACTTACACATCTGTGAAGGAACCATTAATGCTGAAAGGTACATACAGGTTTTGGAACAGCATATGTTGCCATCCAAGCAACAATATCATGGACGCCCCTGCTTATTTCAGCAAGACAATGCCAAACCACGAGTTACACCAGCGCGGCTTCATAGTAAAAAAGAGCGGGTACTAGACTGGCCAGCCTGTAGTCCAGACCTGTCTCCCATTGAAAATGTGTGGCACATTATGAAGCCTAAAATACGACAACTCAAGTTGTACATCAAGCAAGAATGGGAAAGAATTCCACCTGAAAAACTTCAAAAATTGGTCTCCTCAGTTCCCAAACATTTACTGAGTGTTGTTAAAAGGAAATGCCGCTGTGCCAACTTTGCTGCCTTTAAATTTTAAGTTAATGATTATTTGCAAAAAAACATTACGTTTCTTAATTTGAACATTAAATATCTTGTCTTTGTAGTCTATTCAATTCCATATAGGTTGAAAAGTATTTGCAAATCATTGTATTCTGTTTTTATTTACCATTTACAATGTGCCATCCCATCCATTTTCTACCGCTTGTCACTCTCGGGACGCGGGGGTTGCTGGAGCCTATCCCAGGTGCATTCGGGCGGAAGGCGGGGTTCACCCTGGACAAGTCGCCACCTCATCCCAGGACCAACACAGTTAGACAGACAACATTCACACTCACTTTCACACACAAGGGCCAATTTAGTGTTGCCAATCAACCTATCCCCAGGTGCATGTCTTTGGAGGTGGGAGGAAGCCGGAGTACCCGGAGGGAACCCACGCAGTCACGGGGAGAACATGCAAACTCCACACAGAAAGATCCCGAGCCCGGGGCTCGACCCCAGGACCTTCTTATTTCACTGTGCTGCCCACATATACATATATAGTTATTTTGCATGCGGTCCAACAGTTAATCACTTCTTTTTACACTTGCATGATTGCTGTTCCTATTTGTAGGATTTCTCATGAGAAAAATACCGTTGTGGTAAGTGATCAAGCGTGCATGTGAGCAGCTTTTTTTCCATCAGGACCACCCTTTTTTGAAGATGAGCGCGCAGAGGGAGCTAATAAGTGTCGTCGGGCTAGTGATGCAAGGAGCACCATCATCAGCATCATCACATCAAGCGCAATGAGTGCAACAGAGGCAGAGACAGAGCGATGGCCAAAAAAAGAATGAGGAGCCAGTAGGAGGGAGGTGAAGAAGAAGAGGAGGAGGAGGTAGGAATAGTGAAATGTTCACACAGAGGTGCGAGGCTGACAGATCACTGCTGCCTTTGCTGTCTGCTTGGCTCGCAGCGAGTGAGGAAATCGGGATCAACTTTACGGGACGATGTGTGGTGAGTGACCGCAGGACAATATCTCATATTCATTTCATAAAAAAACAAACAAAAAAAAAACACTTCTTTAATCGTATGTTATTGTCTGCTACTTACAAATGTGTGTACTTTCTATGTGGTTTTGGTTCCCTTGTCTTGATAGGGAAGCGATAATTTAGATAAACCGAAACGCAGCATCAAATGGCCTAAAACTTGAGTGTGCAGTCAGGTTAAAAAAAGAAAAAAAGAAGAGCTAAATAATACATCTTATTCAACAGGTGGGAGCTACTGAATACTTCATGTTTGTAACCGCTGAAGGACACAGAAGGCAACATTTGACAAATATAATGACTATATTAAGATTTGAAATGGACAATTTATCCCTGATTTGGGGCTGTGTCATTCCAATTTACGTCAAGTGCTTTGTTCAATATTTCATTGGAATCTAGTTAAAATATAATGATAACACTTTAGTATGGGGAACATATTCACCATTAATTAGTTGCTTATTAACATGCAAATTAGTAACATATTTGCTCTTAATTAGTCATTATTAAGTACTTATTAATGCCTTATTCTGCATGGCCTTATTATTCAACCAGTAAGCCATTAACTAAGAGTTTTTCCCTCAATAACCTCAGAATTATTGCTTATTAGTAACCTTAACCCTTATATGTTCCCCTAGTGTCCAAATAACTCTAAATTAAGTCTTTGTTACTTAGAATATGTTCCCCATACTAAAGTGTTACCAATATAATAACTGCAAAGTACTGCACACACAAAGACAAAAAAAACAAACAAGCAAGAATATGTTTCGGGGTGTTTAAAAAATCACAGATTATTCCACTTCAAATATTAAGAAATGTAAAAATGACCAACGTATTCGACAGCAGGCGCTATTTTGGTTTGGAATACCTGAGTTACGTCACGCAATATGTCACGAAAGCTGTCCTATTAAGTCCTTATTTCATGCATGGGTTATTTTCCGAGCAGCATTTGGTCCCGTCATAAAAATACCGAAGTGCACACAAAGTATCTTTTTGTTCAACTTTGCCTCAAAGAAAGCGGAGGCCAGGTTAGTGTAACGATCCATGCAGATAATCTTGACTCTGCCAAGGAGAGCACGCATGTACACAAAATACACAATAAATAAAAAATGTACGACTTCAGGCAGGACTGTTGCTGGGGTGGGGAGTTCTGGGTGGATGTCATGAGGAAGTGTTGAGAGGGAGAAGAAGCACATTGAGTGATTAGTCCTTTTTGCTCTGCTCTGTTGTATACAACTTCACACATGAATCTGGGAATGCTGATGCACATGCTAACATTTGTGTTAATAATTTTTTATTAAAAAAAATAAAAAAATTTAAAGACCAAATAATGCACCACATGATGGATACCATAAGAAACAAGCATTTTATTGCTATGATATGCTGTGATTACATGCACCTGGGGATAGGTTGAAATTGAAGTTGAAGTACCAATGATTGTCACACACACACTAGGTGTGGTGAAATTTGTCCTCTGCATTTGACCCATCCCCTTGTTCACCCCCTGGGAGGTGAGGGGAGCAGTGAGCAGCAGCAGTGGCCGCACCCGGGAATCATTTTTGGTGATTTAACCCCCAATTCCAAGCCTGATTGGCAACACTAAATTGGCCCTAGTGTGTAAATGTTGTCTGTCTGTCTGTGTTGGCCCTGCGATGAGGTGGTGACTTGTCCAGTGTGTACACCGCCTTCCGCCCGATTGTAGCTGAGATAAGCTCCAGCACCCCCCGCGACCCCGAAGGGAATAAGCGGTAGAAAATGGATGGATGTATGGATGCTGTGATTAGAATTCAATCTAGTAAGGGGAAACATGTTTTAGAACATGTTTTGGCTGCCATGTGAGGGCTGCTTGTCTCAGTAAATATATCTGAATATTAATGTAAAATCCCCTCCAGATAACATAATTACACAATAGCCTATGAATTTGATTTTTTATATATTTTTTTAACATACAAATTGATGATGACCTGCTTTGAAATCATAAGTACAGTACAGGCCAAAAGTTTGGACACACCTTCTCATTTCAATGTGTTTTCTTTATATTCATGACTATTTACATTGTAGATTGTCACTGAAGGCATCAAAACTATGAATGAACGCATGTGGAGTTATGTGCTTAACAAAAAAAGGTGAAATAACTGAAAACATGTTTTATACATTACCTCCCTGCTTGGCACTCAGCATCAAGGGTTGGAATTGGGGGTTAAATCACCAAAATGATTCCCGGGCGCAGCCACCGCTGCTGCCCACTGCTC
The DNA here is from genome assembly GCF_033978685.3 of Nerophis lumbriciformis. Lineage (NCBI taxonomy): Eukaryota > Metazoa > Chordata > Actinopteri > Syngnathiformes > Syngnathidae > Nerophis > Nerophis lumbriciformis. The sequence continues at coordinate 14,794,088 of NC_084572.2, read as the reverse complement.
CCCTCACCTCCCAGGGGGTGTGATCAAGGGTGATGGGTCAAATGTAGAAAATAATTTCGCCACACCTGGTGTGTGTGTGACAGCCATTGGCACTTTAACTTTAACTTTAATATTCTAGTTTCTTCAAAATAGCCACCCTTTGCTCTGATTACTGTTTTGCACACTCTTGGCATTCTGAAAAGTCACCTGAAAGGGTTTTCACTTCACAGGTGTTGTAGTTTTGATGCCTTCAGTGACAATCTACAATGTAAATAGTCATGAAAATAAAGAAAACGCGTTGAAATGAGAAGGCGTGTCCAAACTTTTGGTCTGTACTACATGTATATTTAATCTAACAAAAATGTTTCGTAATATATGATAGTATATTTGTTGCACGATCAGATAATAAAGTTTGCAATTCATAAGCATGCATGTAATTTTTTGGGGGTAAAATCTTAAAGAACGAATACATTTAGAAAGAAAGATTACGTGCTTTATTGACGCACATTACTTTCAGGCTTTTGTGAGCCAAATAAGACGATGTGGCGGGTCGGATCTGCCCGCCCTGCCTTGAGTTTGACACTCGTGATTTAGAAATAGATCACATGTTTACACTTCCACAATTCAACATGCCTGAAATGGTGTAGGAAGAAGCAGAACTTATTTAATAACTCTTACCCCTTCTCCTTGTTTCTGCACTTGCTGATAGTTTGTTCACATCCCTTGTTTAACATGTACCAGGTTAATACTTTGTAGATAGATTTAATCAGCAATAAAGAATAATTAATAAAATAGGAGTGAAACGGCAGTCATGTAAAAGCTTTACAAAGAAAAAGAGAGTGTGTGTGTGTGGGGGGGTCCAAGCAAACAGCTGCTTTATGCTGCAAACCAGTCAAAGACTGCAACAAGATCAGTTTAGACATCATTGAGTCCAAAGGAGTTTATCTACAGTTGCATGCAGCTCGTTTGCAGATGTAAAGACTCTAAATGACCCCTGGGGTCAGCCCTGCATGAGCAATTATCCTGTGCAATTAGACGAGCCCGGCCTTAACGAGCTTGTAAAAGCCTCCGCCTGTTGATGAGCAGGAGCGAAGAGGAGGAGGAGGAGGAGGAGTGTGATTGATGAAGAGCAGCATACTGTACTATCACACTGTAGGGCTCAGCTAGAGCTTTGTCTACAGCTGGATTGTTGGGCCCCAACTACAGTACCTTCAGGCCAGCTCGGAACTGCAAACCTTGTTTCCATGGTTACAGCACCGAGTAAAAAAAGAATTCTCAGAGTTTTGGCGTTGGTGAAAGGATGTGCAGTGAGAGAGCAGTATCTTTTTTTTTTTTTTTTTTTTTTTTTTTTTTTTTAACAGAAGCAGGAATCTGCTGAAAATAAAAACATGTATAATATGGCAGGAGGAGGTAACGAGACCCCTGAGACTCTAAACACTTTAGTGGTTTCCACTTTAGAAGCACAGTGACAGAAATGTAAGACCTGCATGAAGACTAACTGCCTTGTGAACCGCTACACTACACCCAGTTCAAGTCCAATCGCAGCTCTTTGATGGCATACATTGAAAGAGGGGTGAGGGTTAATTATGAACGAGAGCCAATCAGATGATGAAGTGACTGCCAAAAACAACATGTGAGGATTTAACATGTTACACATCGTAATATGCGTACACCTGGGAGAATTTTGAAGAGGACACGTTTCATTTTGGATATTTTGGATAGAATTGGATATTTCTCATTGCCGAGAGCTCAAAACCACGCGTAAACATTTTTGTGTGTCTGTCTGCGAGGTAAAACTATGGAACAAACTGGACTTACAACACAAGCAATGCCAAACTATTAATTGATTTAAACTATTATACAAACATCGGGTTTGGTTCAAAGATGAGGGTCTTTAATTTGACCTGCTGTTGAAAGTGTTAACATGTGCTCAATGTGTCCTTACCATTATTGCTATGTTGTTTATTACCATTGTTGGTATTTTGTCTATTACCATTGTTGGTATATTCATCCTTCCTACATTGTTGATAGAAATTATTGTTACAGTGTAATATTTATTGTTACCTGTGGTAATGCCACTATGATACAACATTTGTATTATAATCCTTAAACAAAGTAAGAGTGAAACTCATGTATTAATCACTGAATGGAGAACTGGGGGTGGGATTAAATAAATGATCTTCTTCCCACTCCCTTCCAGGCAAAACTGGACCATCATGCTTCATGCTTACGGTACATACTGTACATTACCTTTACATTATATTAATTTATATTATTATTAGAGATGTCCGATAATATCGGCCGATAAATGCGTTAAACTGTAATATCGGAAATTATCGGTATCGGTTTTTTTATTATCTTTTTTTATTTTTTATTATTAAATCAACATAAAAAACACAAGATACACTTACAATTAGTGCACCAACCCAAAAAACCTCCCTCCCCCATTTACTCTCATTCACACAAAAGGGTTGTTTCTTTCTGTTATTAATATTCTGGTTCCTACATTATGTATCAATATATATCAATACAGTCTGCAAGGGATACAGTCCGTAAGCACACATGATTGTGTGTGCTGCTGGTCCACTAATAGTACTAACCTTTAACAGTTAATTTTACAAATGTTAATTAATTACTAGGTTCTATGTAACTGTTTTATATTGTTTTACTTTCTTTTTTATTCAAGAAAATGTTTTTAACTTATTTATCTTATTTTATAAACAATTTTTAAAAGTACCTTATCTTCACCATACCTGGTTGTCCAAATTAGGCATAATAATGTGTTAATTCCACGACTGTATATATCGGTTGATATCGGTATCGGTTGATATCGATATCGGTAATTAAAGAGTTGGACAATATCGGAATATTGGATATCGGCAAAAAGCCATTATCGGACATCCCTAATTATTATGTGTTGTGAACCTTGTACTTTTTTTTTTTTAATGTCATTGCCTGAAATAAATGAATAATGAAAAGAAAAAAAGAAATCAAATTTTTACTGCTATGATGCCATCAGCAGCATCGATCGCGACATCTGCACAATTGTAAGTCAAATATATTATTTGCTGCTGTTGTGCCAAAAACGGAATCCCTGCCAAAAATGTATTCCCGCCGCTTTCGGGCTTCGCCTGTCCACAACTGATTACGACATGTGGGAAAAACACTTATATTTGTGGTTATGATAACGATATGTGTTTGAAATTATTCAAGCCTTTATCGTGTCCGATAAATGAAAGAGATGGCCATTTCTATGATATTAGTGAGATTGTAGAGGACTAGATAGATAGATAGTACTTTATTGATTCCTTCAGGAGAGTTTCCTCAGGAAAATGAAAACTTAAATTAAAAGGACTGTTGTTGATCCGATGTTGATGTGCAAAAAACCCTTTTAAACACACACAATATTAACTGCTCTTTGTCCATGCACATAGTAAATATTAATAAAGTGTTTGGATAAATTCATACGAGAGAGGTGGCGACTTGTCCAGGGTGTACCCCGCCTTCCGCCCGAATGCAGCTGAGATAGGCTCCAGCGCCCCCCGGCGACTCCGAAAGGGACAAGCGGTAGAAAATGGATTGATGGATGGAGTTATAAATATGATAATAAAGTACATACTGTGCTGTTTACGTGTTGAAATACCATTTAAAAAGTTCAAATCAACCCCAAATGACAATTTAATGATTCAAAACAATATTTTGATATTGACACTTCTTATCTGTACATCTTCTAAGGTTATTGTAGTAATGTGTGCACACATGAGATGTGTCAATATCAAAATATTACTTTGAATCCCTTTTTGGCAACAAAGAGTACATTGATTTATTGAATACATCGAATCACTTTATTAATATGTATTATGTGCATGAACAAAGAGCAGTTCATATTTTTTTAGCTTTTTAAAGAAGAAAGAGGTTTTAGCACATTAACATCGGATAAATAACAGTCCTTTACAGTCACGTTAAGTTAAAGTTAAAGTACCACTGATAGTCACACACACACTCGGTGTGGTGAAATTAACCTCTGCATTTGACCCATCCCCTTGTTCCACCCCCTGGGAGGTGAGGGGAGCAGTGAGCAGCAGCGGTGGCCGCGCTCGGGAATCATTTTGTTGATTTAACCCCCAATTCCAACCCTTGATGCTGAGTGCCAAGCAGGGAGGTAATGGGCCCCATTTTTATAGTCTTTGGTATGGCTCGGCCGGGGTTTGAACTCACGACCTACCGATCTCAGGGCGGACACTCTAACCACTGAGTAGGCTTTACCATAGAAATGGCCAACTCTTTCATTTTTCGGACACGATAAAGGTGTAAATAATTTCAAACACATATCTTTACAATAACAACGAATGTAAAGTGTTTGTCATACATGTTGTAATCAGTTGTGGACAGACGAAGCCCCAGCATTGCAGCTTTAACAAGCGTACGCACTCCTGTAGAGGGTTTTTAATTTTTGGCAGGGCCCCCCCTGAAAAAAATTGAATAACCCCTTTGAATATTTTTCTCCATAAGTGGAAGGAAATATTGTTGATGGCAGCTCCTGTAAAATGTGTTCACTGATGGTTAATAAAGCAATCGAACGTACATCAATGGCTGTGTCTTAAGTGTGGTATTGTAGGATTATTATTTGGGATGATTATCACTTGAATTGAATTGAATTGTTGGGATTTGATGGGATTCTAAAGCTGTCTCGTTGACAACAAAAGAAGCATGCCTCGTTGCATCAAACGTAACACTTACGGCGTAGTAGCATACGTAAAAGTAATGCATTAAATTACTTGTTACTGGAAAAACAAACGGCGTTGCATAATAATGGCGTTCTTAACAATCATCACGACTTGTTGCAACATGCCAGTGGCTACCATGCAGAGCTCACCTTCTGTGTGCTAAAAATAAATTATGTTATTTAGATTGCCCTTCTGTGTAGCCCAGAAGAAATGGCACAGATTATAGTTGTGAGCTGCATAGAAACATAGACTGGTTGAATATCCTCAAGGAGAAGGGAAATGAGTGTCTCCATGGGCATAGCCGGTACATATAAACATAATATAAATTAAAAAAAACGAAAGAAGATGTTGTGATGTCAAAAACTATTGACATAATCATAGTAGTATCGACTAAATACCCTCTTGTATTTAGTATCATTACAGTGAATGTTAGGTGTAGATCCACCAATGGCGTTTGTTTACATTTTGACGCCGGTGAGCTACGGTGTGTAGTGAAACATGTTTAGCTATTCCTCGTCCTGCAGGGATGATTCTTGTAAGAAACTCACTTTATTTATTAGTGATTTAGAAGTAGCTAAAACACTGCCGATTGCGGATGGATTTTAGCCGCTAGCTAGCCAGCCATGTCTTAAAGCATCTCTTCCTGAGGGCGTTTCAATGTTATAACTTCACCTTTATCGTTAGTTTTTAAGCCAAAATGCGTCCATTCTCCCTTTTCTGTCTACACACTGTGTCTGCTTGTAAGTACCCGTGATTGTGCGCTGGCGAACATGCTCATCTGCTCGAAAACCAGCAGTGACACGACGTGACGACGACAGGGGGATGCGGGGAGTGACGGACCGGTACTTTTCAGAGGCAGTATAGTACCGAATATGATTCATTAGTATAGCAGTACTATACTAATACCGGTATACCGTACAACCCTACTACACACAAAATCCTCTGCAGTACTACAGTACTTTTGTACTTATCAATTGTGCACACAATCTTAGTAGATCACCTGCAACACGCCAGCTAGTACTTGCAATGTTATTGTATTCACACACTATTTAGCACTTGTTATTTGAGATCTTAGCTGATCAGGCCCCAATAGGGCCACTTGTCATCCCCTGGACCACCAACACTTTCCAGACTTACTCAAATACTAGGGTGCATTAGCCTTGGCATGCCACCTTTGGGCAATGGGATCATCACCCATAGTCTCAAACCACTTTGAGTATTCAAGTCAATTTGCAAATACCAGGTGACCAAAGGTCCCTGGGACCATCATCTCTATACCCCAAAGTCCTTTTGCTCTGCCAGGCCTCCTGAAGGGCCCTCGAATCATCTCTCCTGTCCAGACCACCTAAATTCTTAGTTTCCAGGAACCCAGAATACACAAAGCTCTCTCTCCTGAATTTGTAGAAGCAACTTTTCACGGCTTTTGAACCATAAACTTGTTTTTTTGTGTCCCTGAGACAATGGGTCCAGTATAATCCATTGAAAGGGAAATACAATGGAACGTTACTAGAGTTTACCACATTGAAGCATACAGTATTGAACCAAAGTAGCGCTTAGTTAAATTGTAAATGCTCATTCTTGCACCATCTTGAGGCGACAAGTACCTTTTCCCTGCTCTCTTCAGCCCATCTTTTGGTTACTCAACATCTGTTTTCCATAATTGAGAGAACATGACGCAGGACGAGCGCTAACACAGAGAAGCACGCTGAGGAGCACTCAGTTCTCCGAGCTAAAATAAAATGTTGAGTAGGCTGGCAGCTTTGTGGGTAGATTACGCTGCTGTGTGGGAGAGAGAGGATGAGCGCAGTTTTCCCAGGGAAGACAACTGGAGTGTGCAGACGCTTGTGTGCATTCATTTCAGTGCCCCAACGGTTTCAGAGAAGTTAAGTGCTTCTCCTGCGAGGGGATGATGTACGAGTAGATCAAAAGCTGCAGCAACCCTTCACCTGCGGACACAAAGTCAGTCTGTGTACACTTGTGTACACAACTGAGCATCACTTCGTGTCAGTGAAGTCATTCTAATAGTTTGAGATCAAAAACTGGGGCTTAAAATTGTCAATAAAACAAAACAAAAAACTCTTATAACAATTGTGATAAAAACATAGTAATGTTGCTCAGTTTTAATTGATTCAACATTATTTTATTCACTAAGCTTTGTGTGCCATGGATTTACATATTACCGTATTTTCCGGACCATAGGGCGCACCGGATTATAAGGCGCACTGCCGATGAATGGTCTATTTTTGTATCTTTTTTCATATATTAGGCGCACCAGATTATAGGGCACAAACCTCTAAAGGCTTAGTGGCCACATGCGTGGACAGCACCTTTTAGCTCTTATTTCCAAAATTGTGTACACTACTGAATTGGGGTCTTATGGCCGCTTATGTGGACACTTATACTGCCATCTGGTGGTGTCAGAAGAGTATAACATACAATGGAATTTGAAAAAAAAAAGTGTAAAAATAAGAATTAGCATGTCACTAAACATGAAGTACACGTTTGTGTACTTATGGACTAAGTACATCATATCAAAAGATGATTCTTAGTTTTTATTCTAATTAGGGTCCAATAAGCCCAAATAGCAAAGAGAAATTAAAAAAAAGCATGTAAACAAACAGCTTGGGCCTTAAGAGGTTAAAGGAGTCATATTATTTTGTTTAATTGAAAACACTTCCTTGTGGTCTACATAACATGTAATTGTGGTTCTTTGGTCAAAACATTGCATAGATTATGTTTTACCGATAACCTTCAAGCCTGCTTTCTGACAGTCGCTTCCGGATGCGCCGTTTTGTTGGCGGTCTTATTTACGTGGCTCACCTTCGGCAGCGTCTTCTCCCCGTCATCTTTGTTGTAGCGGTGTAGCGTGCAAGGACGGGAGTTGAAGAAGTGTCAAAAGATGGAGCTAACTGTTTTAATGACATTCAGACTTTACTTAAATCAATAACTCCTCATCCCGAAACAACCACACCGGAAATGTGTCCCGTGAAAAACGGTCCGACCGGAACTGTAATAACTAACGTTCCTTGGCTTAATAATGTAAACTCACTACACCGGTATGTTTTAGTGCTTTCATGGCGAGTTTACTGACAGATATAAGTAAGAACTTTACACTACTTTATATTAGAAATGGCAACAGCGGAGGATGAATGTCCCATAACAAGAAGATAGAGAAAAAGAAGAAGCTTATCGACTATTGGGTCGACACGGACTACAAAGGCGGACGTGCACAATTTTTCAAGATTTACGCAGATCCCAAATACAGATCAGCAGGTATCAGAAAGTAAGAAAAGTTGCTTTTGCATAATATTGCGAAACAAAACGCCAGATAATATGTCTTACCTTTCACACACACCATTATTGTCATGTCTTTTGATCATGTTTTGTTTGGCTATGTTCTGTTTGGTTTTTGGACACTTTTAGTTCCTCTTTTTTCACTCCCTTGTTTTGTTACCATGACAACTTATTAGTTTCACCTGTTTCACTTTTTGGACTCACGCACCTGTGTTAATCATGTCACTACTATTTAAGCCTGTCATTTTCAGTTGGTCGTCCTGGCGACATTACCTCTGTGACCTCTGCTCACTTCATGCCATGATTATCTGATGATACTTCTGTTACTCATGCCTGTTCATAGTTTATGCTTCATGCCATGCCACGTAAGTTTTGTTTTTTCATGTCACAGTTAGCGAGTTTTGTCATGTTCATAGTTTCTGCCTTTGTGCTAGTTTTTGTTTCTTATCCAAGTTTGTATCTCCGCCTTGTGCGCCCCTTTTGTTGGTTCTTTTCATAGTAATAATTAAATCATGTATCTACCTTCATCCGATGTCCAGTCCAGTTGTTTTGCATCTCGGGAAAGCAATCCACGCAGGAAACTGTGCCATAGTCCACGTTGTGACAATATGTCGTATGTTTAATGCGCCGACAATGCTTCAAGCGGTGCGGTTTCATAACTTACCAAAGTCATACTAAAACATTTTGATAGATTTCTGAGCGCCGTGTGTAATGTTCAATATTTTCAATGGAAGATTTAAAATGTTGGTGTTGTTTGCTTGAGACATATTGCCATCGTTTGCTCTTATGTTTGACTGCCATCTACTGGTCACAATTATCATTACACAATGTACCAATTAAAATAGCTTTGAGGTGGGTAAACTCAATCAAACGTATTCCTTACATCAGGCGCACCGGGTTATAAGGCGCACTGTCGAGTTTTGAGGGGAAAAAATGATTTTAAGTGGGCCTTAAAGACCGGGAATATGGTAATACATTACATATTAATATTGCTATGGGGTCGTCATTCGGAACTATTTCAGGTACAATTTTGAGATTAATTTAATTATTTGTAGAAAAATGGCTATGATAACAAAATGTAGGGAAAAAAAACTAAACAGATATGATTACGTTACCAAACATGAAGCTCTGACAAAAATTTAGCATTACTATCTTACTCTACTGGATCTCTTTAAGTATTGTATGACGTACGATGCATGAAGTGCATGAGAATATAAAATAAAGATTAGTTCTGAATAAGCTGAATTAATTCAACATAATTCTTACATTCAGCTTTGACTACCATAGCAAAGTTTCTTCACTGTAAATATATACTTTTTTATTTTTAACACAGTTTGTAAATTTTCTAAAATAACCTTTTTATTTTGGGTTTATAGTCTATATTTGTGTAAAAACTCAAAATTTAATACATTTTGGAATAAGACTATTCATCAAAACGTGTGGAAAAAGTGAAGAGTTACGATTACGTACATTGTCGAACATGACCAAAAGTGAGCATTATTATTTTTATAAAAAAACATATTTTTGATGACGTTACTGTAATCGGATTTCTTTAGATAACAATAATATTATAATAATATTAAAAACATATTAATAATTAATAATATCAATAAGGCTTACATTGAGCCTAACTGATTCAAAAACTAACTAAAAGCAACTTTGGGTGCCACATAAAGTGGTTTCATATATGGCTATGTGTAGATATGTTATTTTAATGAATAAATGTCTAAAACAACATTCAGTTTTTTTCTACGGAGTATTACGTGTTTGATTTTGATTTAATTAACTTTGGAATAAAGCTATTAAATAACAAAATGTATAAGAAAAAAATGAAGGATTAGAATTACATTCCCAGGCATGAATGAATAAATGAATACCCCCCTGTGAGTGTCTATCAAAGCGCAGCATTACTATCATGGTAAAGGCTGAATTTTTTTATCCCGCTGTTGCATTTTATCTCATTAAATTATGCTGTTGACATATTTATGATAACTAATTTTGTGGCCAATGAGTCTCAATAGGTTTTTTTTGGCAAAGGGAGAGACGAATTATACACTCAAAGCCAAAGCCGTACAATACAAACTAGGAAAGAAATCATACAAACTATCCCTTTTTTGTATTATTTTGCTATGATTTCCATTAATTCAAGTAGGTAAAAGATGTGTGGGCACCTAACAATCATCAGTATTGATTAGTCTCAGGCAGCATGTGAAGCGTTTGTATCAGTTAATTTCTTAGTGAGTGATTGTATGCGTGTCTACGCCCACATGGCTGGTCACGTGTCACGCAACGAAGAAGCAAACCTGATACTCGTGAGTTGTAGTTAATGCAATGCATTTTGCGTGGTTGCAGGCCAGAAACTCAGGTGTTGGCATGGAATATTGTAACATCCATCCATCCATTGTCTACCGCTTGTCCCTTTTGGGATTGCGGGGGGTGCTGGAGCCTATCTCAGCTGCATTCGGGCGGAAGGCGGTGTACACCCTGGACAAGTCGTCACCTCATCGCAGGGCCAACACAGATAGACAGACAACATTCACACTCACATTTACACACTAGGGCCAATTTAGTGTTGCCAATCAACCTAAACATACACACAATAAAACAACAACAACAACAAAAGTTAAGTAAGGCACCCATACCTCTGCCCTGGGGGAGGAGAAGAGGTCCGTCTTTGGTTTAACGGTCTTTCTAAAAGACAACAGAAAAATGACAATGAACTAAAATAAGCCAGGTGTATTGTGGGTTTTGTAGTTGACAGACAAAAACCAAACTGCAACATCTCTTTAAAAAAATAGAAGCTTAAAAATTGAAAGACACTCGAAAGTCACTGTAATCAGGTTAATATAGAGTTAACTGCATTTTGAAGCAATTAAGTGCAAAACAGAATGCACTACTTGGCTTCAACCTGCAGGGGCACTGTTGATGTAGGCTCAAACAGAGCAGTGTATAGAGAGTGTTGAACACCAAGGTAGTGTGCGGCTGTGGCCAAAAGCATGTAATTGCAGTCGTTCCGACGTTGTTTTCCTGATGAAATAAACCAAAATAATAAGTCTAAATATCAATCTAAACATACCCCAGCTCATAAAACTGAAATATTTCCTGCAATTTTTTTTCAAAGTATAATTTGGGGGAAAAATGGGCGATCGTAGTTGATGCCGGTGCAATGTACATCAGAAAACCCAGAACGACAAAGAAAAAACGTATTACCCTCATTTTGCCAAAATCCTCATTAGCTTTCCGGAGAAGTTATAATAATAATAATAATAACTGGGATTTATATAGCGCTTTTCTAAGTACCCAAAGTCGCTTTACATGTAGAACCCATCAATCATTCACACCTGGTGGTGGTAAGCTACTTTCATAGCCACAGCTGCCCTGGGGTAGACTGACGGAAGCGTGGCTGCAATTTGCGCCAACGGCCCCTCCGACCACCACCTATCATTCATCATTCAATTCACCGGTGTGAGTGGCACCGGGTGCAAAGGGTGAAGTGTCCCGCCCAAGGACACAACGGCAGCGATTTTTTGGATGGTAAGAGGCGGGGAGCGAACCTGCAACCCTCAGGTTTCTGGCACGGTTGCTCTACCCACTACGCCATACCGCCCCCAAAAGTTATGACTTTTGTGTGAAGTATGTCTGTGAACTCCAAAGTATTGTTTGCAATCACTGTACTATATATATATATATATATATATATATATATATATATATATATATATATATATATATATATATATATATATATATATATATATATATATATATATATATATATATATATATATATATATATATATACTGTAGTCATGTCTTCCTGATTTTACTAACACCATATTAACTTGAATACTGAACTAATTCACACCAATTTACAAACTATATACCTGTTTCTCTACTTCCACAATTTTCGAAAATTATTGAAAAAAAAAGTATAAATAAGTGTGCGGAAGTTGCGTCCTCGCAGTCCCACTGTCAGACATGGCACAGGAGCCAAGCGTGCAGGTTTTAACAAGGTTTTAATAATAATGTTTTAACAAAAGTTTTCTCTCCAGTACTCTCTGTCCTCCTGCTCCCGGCCGCTTACTGTTAAAGACAACAGATGATTAGATAAACACGTACCACCTGTAAAATCTAATCACCTGCCAGCTGTGTTTCTCCGTCAGCACTGCCACGCCCCGTCTGATGGTGCTCTGTCCTCAGCACCATGGACAGAGGCGCTGACCTTTGCTCCTGCAGGCAGCACTGGCCACATCTCCCTCCACATAGTGGTATACTTGTCGATACAGAGCCAAAATTTCAAAATCAGTCGCATTAATCAGGATAACGGAAGAGATTACGAACGCAACAGATGGTAAACAGTGTGCAGCGGCAGTGTTTATGGATCTAACAAAAGCATTTGACACAATTCATCTTTGGCCTCTTACCGTCCAAAAAAAAAAAATCGCTGCCGTTGTGTCCTTGGGCGGGACACTTCACCCTTTGCCCCCGGTGCCACTCACACCGGTGAATTGAATGATGAATGACAGGTGGTGGTCGGAGGGGCCGTTGGCGCAAATTGCAGCCACGCTTCCGTCAGTCTACCCCAGGGCAGCTGTGGCTATGAATGTAGCTTACCACCACCAGGTGTGAACGAATGATGGGTTCTACATGTAAAAGCGACTTTGGGTACTTAGAAAAGCGCTATATAAATCCCAGTTATTATTATCTTAATCAACAAATTAGAACTGTATGACATGAGAGGGCCGGCCTCAAAATGGATAAGTAGCTCCTTAACCAACAGGAAGCAATACGTGAAACTATGCAAACAAACGTCTGCAACTCTAAATATATCTTGTGGCATACCCCAAAAATCAATACTGGTACCAAAACTGTTCAATCTTTATACAAACAACATTTGTCAAGTTACAAGAGACTTAACCTCTAAAGGCTTAGTGGCCACATGCGTGGACAGCACCTTTTAGCTCTTATTTCCAAAATTGTGTACCCTACTGAATTGGGGTCTTATGGCCCTTATGTGGACACTTATACTGTCATCTGGTGGTGTCAGAAGAGTAAAACATACAATGGAATTTGGAAAAAAAAATGTAAAAATAAGAATTAGCATGTCACTAAACATTAAGTACACGTTTGTTACTTATGGACTAAGTACATCATATAAAAATATGATTCTTAGTTTTTTATTCTAATTAGGGTCCAATAAGCCCAAATAGCAAAGAGAAATTAAAAAAAAGCATGTAAACAAACAGCTTGGCCATTAAGAGGTATTAAAGTTAGTATTATTTGCAGATGACAAAACTGCTTTTTGTTCAAGAGAGAACACACAGAAGATAATACAAATAATGACAAAAAAAATCAACAAATTAAAAAGATGGTTTGACAAAAACAGACTATCTCTGAATCTCAGTAAAACTAAAATAACGCTATTCGGTAAAAGTAGAAGAGAAAGTCAAACATAAATACACATTTGTAATGCATTTTAAATATTAAATAAACGTAAATAAAAGTCTGCTTACAGCGGAGCCAATTCGATAAAAGCACCAACAATACCCCATTTACATTTCGTGAATTGACAATTAACCAAGTATTAAAAATATTGTTATTATAAGCGCAAACGCAGAAAAACTATTTATAGCGGCGCCGTGATCACTAACGAACGTGTGTCCCTATGTTTACATCATCGAGTGGTCTGCTGCTTCCTCGCTTCCTTGCTTCATGGAAGTGTATTCTAGATCAGGGGAGGACAAACTTTTTGGCTCAGGGGCCAAATTGACTGTTGAAATTTGACAGATGGGCCGGGCGAACACATGATGCATTTCAAAGCATATCATATCTTTTGGAACTAAGAGTAGGCTTCCCAAACATGGGCTATACATCTATTTTCAACAATATCATATCAGAGCCTTAAAGAAACACAAACATGGCATTACAGGGTTAACACTTACATTCTCTTTCAGTGGGAGCAGTGTTGTTGATCACCCTTTTTTTGCCAATGTGTCAAAGTCTAGTGTCAGTTTTGCTGTGGAAATTCTCAAAACTGATCTTTGCCTAATTTTGTTGTAATATTTGGCGGGCCAGATTAAAAAGACCAACAGGCCTTAGTTTTCCCATCACTGTTCTAGATCATAAATCATGTCTCTCACCTACCCCGTTTCTTCACGAGGTTTACGTATTCGAAAGTATGTCCATACAATTTATTGGTGTAATATAGATAGTTGAATTTCAGTGTATGTATAACATTTATCACGAGATTAGTAAAAATTTGTACGCTTTGAAAGTACTATATATTTCAAATATATATACACAGTATTTTTGCTGTCAAACGATTTAAAAGTCCTGTCAGAAGAGTTTAAATGTTTGACGACATTACGGCCTATATTTACAACACTAGAGAAGTCTGTGTGAATAATAAAGGAATGCATGTGCGAGATGGGGAAGTAATGAGAGTCCATGTTTGCATTATTTCCTCTTGAGACAGTCCCCGCTTACCTCATGTTGCCCTGGTGAAACACAAAATGAGCTAAACAGATGGCCTTCAAGGGTAAACATAAAAGAGGAACTTACATCTGATTGCCTCTGCAACTTATAAATAAACGGTTTTAAGATGGCATCAGTTTAAGGAACAAAAGCAGTCCGAGATGTTGCAAGATCGTATAGGCGGGAGATTCCCAATCTGTGGTACGTGTGCCACGAGTGGTGCGCGGGCTCCATTTAGTGGTACGCCAAAGAATCACTTGATTAAAGTACAGTGTTTTATTTTCCTATATTCAAACACAGTGTTACTGTACAAACTGTTTGCAATGTTACAGTGGCCAAATATATTAAATATTCTTGTTAAATAAAACCGCTGCCTTGTTTTTAATGAATATTTAGGCCTACTACACGACTGTATTTTAATGTTGGTCATTATGGTGGTACTTGGAGGGCCAAGTGTTTTCTGAAATGGTACAAAAAAAAGTTTGAGAACGACTGGTAAAGACCAAACCAAAACACTAGTAGCACCGTCTGTAAATGCATCAAATGAGGAAACATATAGAGTACAGTAGATGTTATATAGTAAAGGTTACTGGAACTGTTTTAAACATTTGACATCAGTCAATTGTGAGGAGGTTTTGCTATGTAAACCACTGCAATACTTAAACCCTGGTTTAAATAATCAAAACAAATTGGAGAGTTAAGCATCCTTTCACTCAGGTTTTATTAACATTAATAGTGTAGTGGTTCACATAGCTGACTTTAATGAAATTGGCGTTTACACAATATACAATGATAGTACATCAACTTTTCACGTCAAGTCAGGAGTATTCAGTGTTTTCCAGGTCAAGGACACCCAAACCCAAACTGTATATACTGTGTAAGATTGTGTTTTGAAAGGTAGCTTGTTATTGTGCAATACTAAAATATTTAATTATACAGTATAGCACCCATAATAGCTAACAGACAACTAGCATGCTAATCACTGGCGGGCAACTACAGTGCTAATCGCTAGGTGGTAGCTAGCACACAAATTGATAGGCAGCAGATAGTGCCGCTAATCGCATGGTGGCAACTAGGGCGGTTATTGCTCGCTATCTTAAATGCTAACATGAAAATAATAATATAGTTATTCATTCATATTTTTATCTTAAACCTTTAAGTTGCAGGTGTTAATGTAATCGCAGACATTTCAATTTGTTAAAAAAAATTGCTGGGTGAACATAAAAGAAAATATATCCCCCTACAGTAACTCTACGGACCCCTAGAGGCCACAGACTCTCTTTGTTGAAGACATCTGCTCTAAATAGTTCCGATCAGACTCCAGCCTATTGGCTAATAGGCAAAAATGTGTTTAAAAAAAAAACAACAACAACCTTATAGTGGATACCGTAAACACAGAAATTTTCATATGATTTAAAATTTGTTCACGTTATTCACAAAAAATATGTCTTTATAGTCACATGAAAAAGATTTCAGCAAGCATTAAATGATTAACTGTGTATGCATTTTACTTTTTCTTTGTAGTAAAGTGAGTTGAAAGTCAGGAAGCACGGTGGAACAGGGGTTAGTTCGTGCATGTGCCTCTTTCTGTGTGAATGTTCTACCCGTGGTACTCATATTATTATTAGTTTTTTTCTAAATGTAAAACACTTTTTTGTGGTCTACATAACATGTAATGGTGATTCTTTGGTCAAAATGTTGCATAGATTATGTTTTACAGATTATCTTCATGCCGCTTTCTGACAGTCGCTTCCGGATGCCCGTTTTGTGGGCGGTCTTATTTACGTGGCTCACCTTCGGCAGCGTCTTCTCCCCGTCATCTTTGTTGTAGCGGTGTAGCGTGCAAGGATGGGAGTTGAAGAAGTGTCAAAAGAAGGAGCTAACTGTTTTAATGACGGAGCAGCATCTCCTCATCCGGAAACAACATCATCGAAAATGTGTCCCGTGAAAAACCGTCCGACTGGAACTCTGAAGTGAAGTGAAGTGAATTATATTTTTATATAGCGCTTTTCTCGAGTGACTCAAAGCGCTTTACATAGTGAAACCCAATATCTAAGTTACATTTAAACCAGTGTGGGTGGCACTGGGAGCAGGTGGGTAAAGTGTCTTGCCCAAGGACACAACAGCAGTGACTAGGATGGCGGAAGCGGGGATCGAACCTGCAACCCTCAAGTTGCTGGCATGGCCGCTCTACCAACTGAGCTATACCGCTATACTCTAATAACTAAAGTTCCTTGGGTGAATAATGTAAACTCACTACACCGGTATGTTTTAGCGCTTTCATGGCAAGTTTACTGACAGATATAAGTAAGGACTTTATATTACAGTGGAGGATGAATGCCACATAACAAGAAGATAGAGAAAAAGAAGAAGAATATCGACTACGGTGTCGCTACGGACTACAAAGGCGGACGCGCGCAATTTTTTAGGATTTACGCAGATCCCAAATACAGATCAGCAGGTATCAGAAGGTAAAAAAAATGTTACTTTTGCATAATATTGCGAAACAAAACGGCAGATAATATGTCTTACCTTTTACACACACCATAATAATACTTGTACGTTTATTGCGCCGACAATCCTTCAAACGGTGCGGCTTCATAGCTTACCAAAGTCGTACTAAAATATTTTGATAGATTTTTGAGCGCCGTGTGTAATGTTCTATATTTTCAATGGAACATTTAAAATGTTGGTGTTGTTGACTTGAGACCCATCATAGTTCAGTCTGCACGTATCTCTACTGGTCACACTAATCATTACACATTGTATTAAATAAAATAGCTTTGTTGTGGGTATGCTCATCCAAAATTATTCCTTACTTTAGGCACACCGGTTTATAAGGCGCACTGTCGAGTTTTGAGGGGAAAATAATTATTTTAAGTACGCCTTATAGTCCGGAAAATACGGTATATCTGAACACCCCTGATGTATACCTAACAAACAAGGTAACAAAGCAGGGCTTACACTCTGCGGGTAGGCGGGCGTAAACGCCTGAGAGCCCGAGGTTGCTGTTGGCTGTCCTTCTCCGTCTGGTAGAAGAACATCCTGAGCTCCTCGTCCAGCAGCAACCACGTCGGCAGACCAAGCAGCCTCTGGAGGAGGGAAAAGGGAGCGATGATAAAGCCGTGGGGAATGGCGGAAAAGGAGGTGGTCAGCAGGGACAAGCGAGGTGGAAAGAAATGGCGAAGGCAAGTTAGAAGCACGTAGGTTGTGGCGAAAGCGAGGCAAGCGAGTGGGTGCAGGGCTGAGAAATGGTGGCGTGCTTTTTGGCTACGGCACAACACTGTTTTTGCACGCAACAAGTCAAAAGTCCTACAACTACACTGTCAGTCAGACAGTGATGTGGGCAACAGGAGCAGAGAAGAGAAGAAAAGAGGCGACGCCTACGTGAGCGGCAGTTTCATCTGCAAACTGCTGCTCAAATAAACGTCCAAGTCAGGGCTCCATCCACCTACAGCATCACTCAGCCCACTTAGGCTCCATGTTGAAGCGAGCGCATCAAGACTTTGCTGTAGATAATTACCTTCATGTACGTGTTGAGCTCGGGGATTCTGCTCTCCGCAATCTCCCGCTTGTGGCCCATGAACACTTTGCCTGTGGACGCAGAAGAAGCACCTCAGCTCACATTCAGTGCCAGCTAATGGCCATGCAAAGGCAATCAAAACACCCTGGGAGTGTAATTTAAAATTTATTTTGGATGTTCTGGTAAATGTACCCATTTTCTACTGCATGGTACCCACACAGCTCCCAAGCAGGTGCGACTGGGAACTAGAAATAGATAGATTTCAAGCATCTTGAGTCAATATCATTTCGGTTATCACTCACTCGTTGGTCGAGTAGATTCGTTTTTGTAACATATGAGCATACATGGTTCGAAATGACAAAAATATATAATAAGTAACAAAATAACATACAAACATGCATTTTTCTTGCTGCCTCAGTCTCCTCTTGGATAAAATGTACCTCCATTGTTGTTGTTTTATTAGTGTTTTTAGTTTCTACCGATTTTGTCATTGTAACATTTCAGGAAACGTAGCTAGAAATGACCAAAATAAACCCATACGCTAACATTTTTTGCTGCCCTCAGTCTCCTCTTAGACAAAATGTTCTCCATCGTTGCTGTTTATTAGTGTTTCTTGTTCCGACTGAATTTGTCATTGTAACATTTGAGGATATACAGCTAGAAATTTAAAAAAATAAACCCAAATGCTAACATTTTTTTGCTGCCCTCAGTCTTCTCCATTGTTGTTTCTTAGTGGTTCTCTGACTCACAAATTTTGTCACTGTAGCATTTAAGGATACATGGCTGGAAATGACAAAAAATAAACACACATGCTTAAGTTTTCTTGCTGTCCTTTAGTCTACTCTGCCCTAATTTGTATTGATAGTTAGCACATATTTTTCCGACTGATTTTGTCATTGTGGCATTAGAAAATACATGGCAAGAAATGACTAAAATATACCCAAATTGTAAACATTTTTGCTGCCCTCAGTCTCCTCTTGGATAACATTTTCTCCATTGTTTTAGGAAGCATGTTTTAGGAAGTTATGACTGTTATAAAGTTTCACCACAAGTGGGCGATAAAGGTACTGCAGTAGTCATGCAGTTGTGTCCTACCCAATACCCCTATACACTACCAAAAATTTCAGGAAGATTCAAGCATGTGGAAGGAAGTTATGACTGTTATAGTATTCCACCCCAAGGGAGCAATCAGGGCAATTGCGTCCCACCCAACAAACACCCTGACCTACCATCAAAAATTCTGAAAAATAGGAGCATGGGGAAGGAAGCTGTGATTGTTATAATTTTCCACTACAAATGTCACTCCTCTCTGAGCTGCCACCTTAACGTGGTAGAGGAGTTTGCGTGTCCCAATGATCCTAGGAGCTATGTTGTCCGGTGGCTTTATGCCCCCTGGTAGGGTCTCCCAAGACAAACTGGTCCTAGGTGAGGGATCAGACAAAGAGCAGCTCGAAGACCTTTATGAAGAAAACAAACAAGGAACCCAGATTTCCCTTGCCCGGACGCGGGTCACCGGGGCCCCCCTCTGGAGCCAGGCCCGGAGGTGGGGCACGATGGCGAGCGCCTGGTGGCCGGGCCTGTCCCCATGGGGCCCGGCCGGGCACAGCCCGAAGAGGCAACGTGGGTCCCCCCTCCAATGGGCTCACCACCCATAGCAGGGGTCATGGAGGTCGGGTGCAATGTGAGCTGGGCGGAAGCCGAGGGCAGGGCACTTGGCGGTCCGATCCTCGGCTACAGAAGCTAGCTCTTGGGACGTGGAACGTCACCTCGCTGGGGGGGAAGGAGCCTGAGCTAGTGCGCGAGGTGGAGAAGTTCCGGCTAGATATAGTCGGACTCACTTCGACGCACAGCAAGGGCTCTGGAACCAGTTCTCTCGAGAGGGGCTGGACTCTCTTCCACTCTGGCGTTGCCGGCAGTGAGAGGCGACGGGCTGGGGTGGCAATTCTTGTTGCCCCCCGGCTCAGAGCCTGTACGTTGGAGTTCAACCCGGTGGATGAGAGGGTAGCTTCCCTCCACCTTCAGGTGCGGGAACGGGTCCTGACTGTGGTTTGCGCTTACGCGCCAAACCGCAGCTCAGAGTACCCACCCTTTTTGGATTCACTCGAGGGAGTACTTGAGAGTGCTCCCCCGGGTGATTCCCTCATTCTACTGGGGGACTTCAATGCTCATGTTGGCAGCGACAGTGAAACCTGGAGAGGCGTGATTGGGAAGAATGGTTGCCCGGATCTGAACCCGAGCGGTGTTTTGTTATTGGACTTTTGTGCCCGTCACAGATTGTCCATAACGAACACCATGTTCAAACATAAGGGTGTCCATATGTGCACTTGGCACCAGGACACCCTAGGCCGCAGTTCCATGATCGACTTTGTAGTTGTGTCATCGGATTTGCGGCCTCATGTTTTGGACACTCGGGTGAAGAGAGGGGCGGAGCTTTATACCGATCACCACCTGGTGGTGAGTTGGCTGCGATGGTGGGGCAGAGTCTCCTGTCAGAGAGAGTTTCAATTCCCACCTCTGGAAGAACTTTGAACATGTCACGAGGGAGGTGCTGGACATTGAGTCCGAATGGACCATGTTCCGCGCCTCTATTGTCGAGGCGGCTGATTGGAGCTGTGGCCGCAAGGTAGTTGGTGCTTGTCGTGGCGGTAATCCTAGAACCCGTTGGTGGACACCGGCGGTGAGGGATGCCGTCAAGCTGAAGAAGGAGTCCTATCGGGTTCTTTTGGCTCATAGGACTCCTGAGGCAGCGGACAAGTACCGACAGGCCAAGCGGTGTGCGGCTTCAGCAGTCGCAGAGGCAAAAACTCGGACATGGGAGGAGTTCGGTGAGGCCATGGAAAACGACTTCCGGACGACTTCGAAGCCGCCTCAGGAAGGGGAAGCAGTGCACTATCAACACCGTGTATGGCGAGGATGGTGTTCTGCTGACCTCGACTGCGGATGTTGTGGATCGGTGGAGGGAATACTTCGAAGACCCCACGCAACACCTCAAACCACCATCAAAACATTCAGGAAGATAGGAGCATGTGGAAGGAAGTTATGACTGTTATAATTTTCCACTACAAGAGGGCGATGTTGACACCACTGAAGTGATGCAGTTGCATCCCACCCAATACTGTGATTCACTGTCCAACATTTTGGGAAGATCAGAACATATAAAAGGAAGTTATGACTATTATAATTTTTCACCACAAGGGGGCGATAATGGCGCCCCAGTTGTCGTACAGTTACTGTACGTCCCACCCAACACCTCGAACCACCATCAAAACATTCAGGAAGATAGGAGCATGTGGAGGGAAGTTATGACTGTTATAATTTTCCACTACAAGAGGGCGATGTTGACACCACTGAAGTGATGCAGTTGCATCCCACCCAATACTGTGATTCACTGTCCAACATTTTGGGAAGATCGGAACATATAAAAGGAAGTTATGACTTATAATTTTTCACCACAAGGGGGCGATAATGGCGCCCCAGTTGTCGTACAGTTACGTTCCACCCAACACCTCGAACCAACATCAAAACATTCAGGAAGATAGGAGCATGTGGAAGAAAGTTATGACTGTTATAATTTTCCACTACAAGGGGGTGATGTAGACACCACTGAGGTGATGCAGTTGCATCCCACCCATTACTGCGATTCACTGTCCAAAATTTTGGGAAGATCGGAACATACAGTATAAAAGGAAGTTATGATTGTTATAATTTTTCACCATAAGGGGGCGATAGTAGTGTCGATATCAACATCTCAGCACGATCGGACCCTGACATTGAAGCTTAATGTCAGTTTGGAGGAAGATCCGATTAGCTAAAGTGAAGTACAGTTTGATGTTTTATGGCAAGGTGCAGTTTTCGCCACCAGGCTCCGCCCACTATGAATAGCTATGTTTAGGTACTGACCCATAGACCACTTCAGATTGACATATTCATAATGTGTATCAAATAGGATCAAGATCTTACTTAATTAATCTAAATTAATATCATATTTATTATCGCCCATCAGTTTAGTATCCGTGTCAAATCCTCTGATGTGATGTAATGACATTCTGATTGGGGGTGGCGTGGAGCAGTATTTGCCGCCAGGCAGCGCCCACTACAAATAGATAAGAATATGTACCGATAAGAATATGCACTCTAGGCTGTCTTCATCATCATTTCTACCAAATAAGATCAAGATTTGAATTTGTGGAGCCGAGTCAATATTAACGTTTCGTGTTTTGTGGCGAACCATCGGAGCAAAGTTTGGCGCTATGCGACAACCACATCTTATGGCGCAGGCAAATTTTGTTCACAATTCATCATCACCTCTATGTGTAATAGCTGTCATTTTAACTGCGACTCATTTGGTCAAAGTCCCTAGGAGGAGTTCGTTAAAATATGGCCCCTTGTTTCGCCGAAAAATGGCAGACAAAAGCCATTATGGCTGCTTTCCTGTTTGTTTTCAGGTATGTGTACCTAAAACTTTTATGTGCGTCCCGCCATGATAGACGTCTCGTGCAATTTTCATGTCGATATGTGATACTGATAGGAAGTGTAATTTTTTTCTAATTTAAAAAATTTCATTTCTGATCCCCGAAAATATAAAATGTATGCATACAAAATATGAGGGCTTTTTGTGCATGGTAAAGCCTCACAAAGGAGTCCAAACATATAGAAGTAAAAAACAGCAATTTGAATAGGGCCCTTGCGGTGCACTGCATTGCCCCCGTGGGGCTTGCACCGCTGCTCGGGCCCTGACAAAACAAATGCAAACATTTTTTGCTGTCCTCAGTCTCCTCTTGGATAACGTTTTCTCAATTGTTGTCTGTTAGCTTTCCTCTTTCCGACTGACTTTGTCATTGTAGTATTTAAAGATACACAGCTAGAGTTGAAAAATAGACATGCCAATCTCAGCTGTAGCTGTGCCTTATCCCTAGGCAGTGCAGTGCTCTAGAGTCTTCACTTTGCTGCAGCTGCCAATTGCCTAGGTGCCCTCAGTCCTGGATGAAATGTGTCTTTTAAAAAGAGTAGAAAAAGTAGTACAAGAAAGAGAAAATTTGCATTCCATTGTTTTTGTTCATTTTTCTCGATCCGGGTGATACGTTCAATGCGGTGTGGTTTTGGCAGTTTTTCCTACGTACTATTACAAAGTGGGGACAAAAACGTAGAGCTACATTTAAAGGTAGGTGCAGTCACGGTCAAAATTCTGTAGTCCTCTCCCACTCTCCCTGACTGAGGTTGCCAGATATGCAGCCAAACCCGAATCCTACTCCAAGGAACTTCAAATGGCAATCGACGAGTCCTACGCTGTAGGTTTCTCTTGTTTATGCTTCTTGCAAGATGGTTTACTAAGTAATTATGCCACATTTTACTAATGTCGATTACCCAAATGTATTTGTAAAGTTACGCAGCAATATTTTCGTCGGGAGTCGGGACAGATTGTTGGCATTACCCTGCTAAAATGTCTAGTTTGACCCCACGGACCACCATCGAAATAGTTATATATAATAATATATAACATATTATATATCGCATAGGCCTACTTTGATGGCAAGCCAAGGCCAACAGTAAACTTAAAACTCCATGTTGCATCCAAACTGACGCACTGCATTCTCTTCCATGTACGCACATCACCATCTTTCAGTGCAGAGTGCAATTCTATAAGCCAACCCACGCATAAATCATATAGCCTACTATCATGTCAATACACAAAGTAGAAAATCATTACATCTAATGCATTATATTGTGCCAAGCAAATAGATAGATAGATAGACAGATAGATAGTACTTTATTGATTCCTTCAGGAGAGTTCCCTCAGGAAAATTAAAATTCCAGCAGCAGTGTACAGAATTGAGATCGAATTTAAAAAGTAAAAAGTAAATAATGGGGGTATAAATAGAAACAAAATAGAAAAATATTACAATAAGAATTAAAATAAAAAGGAACAATGAAAATACAAATATAACAGTAAAATAAGAATATAACAAGAGAAACTAGACAGTAGTGACCATGTTATGAAAAATACCACCCCATATGTGCCTGATGTACATACAGTACCAGAAACCGCAATTAGCTGTGCTAATGTTGGAACTCATTTCCTCAGCGTATCAGCATATTGAGAACGAAATAGGCACTGACACTACCATTATCCACATAGTATTGATTTGTCGAAAATATATGTTGCCCTGTCAGTTGGATTACACATCGACATACAGGCTAACGAGCATATATTTCCCGCGTAAGCCTATATGCCGATGTGTCATTGACCGGGCGAGCATGCTAAGCATTACACTAGGAGCTGAGCACCAACTCAACCAAGCATTTGTTGCACAAACAGACTAGCTTTGTTAGACAAGATCATAGACTGTATTGAACAAAATAGTTTACATACGAAATGTCCATTTCCATTTATTACAAGTAATAAGAAAACGTAAATGCCTGACTTATCTATCAAGAAGGAAATTAGCAAGTTTGGCGTCAAATGAAAAAATCTTCTCCGCCTTTAATCGTCTCCATCTTTCAAAGGCAGCCCAGATACAAATCCTCATTTTGTTCCTGGCTTTGTCATGAATAAGTTGAGAATCGTAACGACGCCTTTTAGATTTACTAAGGTCTGACATGTTTAGTAACTTTACCAGTGGCAGTAGCTCGACGAAGAGGGCGGTGAGTAACTGGCAACCTGGATGAGACACAGTCACGGACTTTCTAATTGGTCAAACGGTGGAGGGCGGGGCATCGAAATGAAAACAATAACAATATTTCGGGGCTGTAAATCTAATTTGGAAATGAGCATATCCCGGTTGAACTACCATTATCAGTTATAAAGGTATTTGAAAAGAACATGATTTATTAATGCCTTTTGACATATCAGGGCCATTTAATGATGACTTGACATGAAATGATTACATACGGCTCCTTTAAGTCATCTGTCTGATGTGTAATGTGACAACCACACAGTGCAAAGAATAGGACAAATCTTGACCTCTGTAGATGACCATGATGTATCTGTAACTAAACTAGCCACCCAACCCACACCCAAATGGGACTTTGCCACATCAAACACACAAAAGGACAGATGGATAGAGTCGCCAAAAATTGTACTCAGGTAAGAGTAGTATTACACTAAAGAGTAATATGACTCATGTAAAAGTAAAAAGTAGTCATCCAAATAATTACTTGATTAAGAGTAAGTATTCAGCAAAAAAAAAAAAACTCAATTACTGAGTAACGGGTGAGTAACTTCTGATTTATGTAGTCAATATTTTTTAATGGTACTTGCACCTCAACCGTGATTGGTGTGGGTGTGTGCGTCTGTGTGTGTTACAGAGAGACACTGCTACAGCGTGTACTACAAAGAGATGCATATTTTATAGTCACATATGACGTTATATAACAGGGTTAATGTTACCAAATGTGCAGCTTGAACAGGAAAAATTATATAAAAATGTTGATGTAGGCTTTGGAGGTTTTTTAGAGCGCTTTATAGGCGGAATTACCCCATTGGCTCCATTGTTAATTGACTTTTGCTAGCATTTATTTACGAGTTACAATGCATTAAAAAAAATGTGTACTTGTCGTACATAATGATTGTAATGATAGGCAAAATTCCTAACTAGTGCAATTCTCCTCAGTTATGTAAATCACAACTTCCGGTCGGGCGTGCAACTTCTGGTGGGTGGGCTAAGCAGAGACGCTTGTCCATTCAAAGAGCTATTCCTAGATTTTTTTTTGTCATGATTCAATTTCTATAGGTTTCTGTATGCTGTATGTTTACATGTACCTTATTTGGTCCACCATTTTTTTCAGTGTCCAGAAAGAATGAGGCGTCGCTCTCTAAATGAGTCCACAATTCGAAGCCATCTAACGCAGCTGTGAAATCCAATTTAGCAGAGTCCTAATGACCCTTGGCACAACTCTAAATTATTATTCCTCCTGCTCTCGTTTACTCCAAACCAATAACTAACTCATAAACAAAATATTCACTCATGTTAATTTAATCAAATTGTCCCCTTGCTCCACACATTGTATTAATGTATTAGCACATGAAAAGATATGATAATGTGATATGATGTTAACCAAGAAAACGACTTGATTTACAGTGTGCTCCCGCATGTCTTTTATTCCCTTGCAGGCTCTAATTCTGTCTCCAGTTGCTTCCCTCTCCATTTTGATGAGCACTGGTGCCGCAATTAAACCCATCAGCTCCAATATTATCCGGCACATTCCAGCGTGGCAAATGCTAAATCAAAAGTTTGCATGGAACTTTCTCGTATTCGTTCAGCCAGAGGAAATGCTAATGACATGCTAATATAGTCAATGTCAGAGAACAGGAACGCCACGATCGGAGTAGATAGAATCCACTCAAAAAAGGAGATGCATAAAATGTGGAAAATCCCAAAAGCTGGTTTTTTTTTGTTTTGTTTTATTACGGGGATGCAAAAATCAATATGTACACGCAATTGTGGGCTGAGATAATGAACATGAGTCATGTTGCATATAAACCCACGGTGGTGAATAAACCACCAGCAATGTTTAAAATAGCGTTATAATCATGTTTGAACTGCAACACCTTGTAATATTTGAATCATTATGTATGAAAGAGCCTCTATAGGAGGCTTAGCAATTAAATGAAGAGAGGTGTTAATCAGAGCATTTACGGATTGTAATTAGTCACCAGCTTCACTAATACCACTGATCTTAGAGGGGAGGCTAAAGCTAGGAGACTTAACTCATGTTGATATTATTGTAAAATAGATGAAAATCAAAGCAAAATAACAACCTTTAGGAAGTCAATTATGTCATCTTCCGCCAAAATTATCAGGCTAATAAGTGTTGCCAAGACCCCTTGTTAAAAGCGACTTTGGGCTACTTTTTTTTCTAAAGTCGCTTACAAATTTCGTAAGTCGCGGGTTGCCGAAATGTTTACATTTTATACTGATACAGATAAAAGTGCATGATATAAATGTTCTTTTTTTTAGTTTGTGAGGTAAACATGAAATAATTGTGCTGCTTCTGATGTTATGTCAATTTTTATAGTGTTCTATTTCATGTGAATGCAAGGCTCCATTTGATGAGTGAAAAGGAGTCCAACGCCACTAGTGCTCACGTTGTATTTTATATATATATATATATATATATATATATATATATATATATATATATACATACAGACATATACTGTACGTATATATATATATATACCGTTTTTTCGCAGTTTTTTTCATAGTTTGGCCGGGCTCCAGTGCAACTTATACTGCATATGTTTTTTTTCTTCTTTTTTATGCATTTTCGGCAGGTGCGACTTATACTTCGGTTCGACTTATACTCCGAAAAATACGGTACATATACATATAAATATATACATACATACATATACGTATATCTATACATACATACATACATATACGTATATCTATACATACATACATATACGTATATATACATATATATAAACATATACTTATATATATATATACATACATACATATACGTATATATATATACATACATATATATATATATATATACACGTGTATATATATATATACATACATACATATACGTACAGTATATATTTATATATACATATACGTGTATATATATATACATACATACATATACGTATATATACATACATACATACATATACGTATATATATACATACATACATATATATATATATACATACATATACGTATATATATACATACATATACATATATATATATATATACATACATATACGTATATATATACATACATATACATATATATACATATATATATATATATACATATACGTATATATATACATACATACATATACGTATATATATACATACATATACATATATACATATAAGTATATATATATACATACATACATATACGTGTATATATATATACATACATACACGTATATATATACAGTATATACTGTACATATACGTATATATATACATACATACATATACGTATATATATACATACATATACGTATATATATACATATATATATATATACATATACGTATATATATATACATACATACATATACGTATATATATACATACATACATATACGTATATATACATACATACATTTATGTATATATATACATACATACATACATATACGTATATATATATATATATATATATATATATATATATGTATGTACATACATACATATACATATATATATATACATACATACATACATGTATGTATACAATGCACCAGTTAAAGTACTATTGTTTTAACCCTCTAACGTTATACAGCCTAAAGTGCTCCATACAGCAGGAACCTCTTAAATAGCTGATAGTGCAAGGATTATGTAAACATGCGCCTAAAACCATAATTAAAGAGACATAAATGCTCAATACACAACCTTAACTAAAATCTTGAAGTATATAATCAACAATCAAAGAAGATCATGTTATGAATGATGAATACAAGTTAATAGAATAGAGATGATGGCAATAATCCATCAATCAATCAATCAAAGTGTATTTATATAGCCCTTAATCGCAAGTGTCTCAAAGGGCTGCAGAAGCCACAACGACATCCTCGGCTCAGATCCCACATCAATAATCAAAGATGCTAATAGCAGACAAATGTATTATCATTGTTATCAATAGTATTATCAGTTATGGCTCTATATTCCTGAACAATATTTATAGTAGTATGAGTATGCCCTATTTAAAATACTACTAACAATAGGGATTGTCAATGAGCTAAACACATTTGTAGTGCAACAGGTACTCTGTGGGGTACAAATGTGTACTTCGTATCACCTAGTACATATTTGGTACTATAAAGATATACACTGTAAAGAAAAATGGCCGTAAAAACTACAGCAAGTAATTGTTAAACAGCAACAGTAAAACACATTGAAATCAAAAATAGTTCATCTCAGTAGTGAATGCAATGGATTCCTGCAACCCAAGAAACAGTAGATGACCTAAATTACTATGGTTGTAATATGCAGAAAACACATGACTTTACTGTGCAAATAAGGAAAAATTGTACAATGCAAAATACTGTAATGTCACAAGCAATTTCCAGAATTATTCATAAATTAAAGATTTAGTAGATTGTACATTTCAATTTACAGCATATTTTAATTGTTTTAGAGGTTTGTGTTAACGCATTAGCTTAGTTACTTTTTGGCTAACAACATGTTTTCTTGTATTTTTGTGGCAAGTGGTTTCAGACACTGAGGTGCTATGTCTATGTTTCATTGTAAATTGCATCGAAATGTGTTGGAACTGGTTGTAAGCAGCTATTTAACAGATACCGGGCATTTAAGGCTTTTTTTTTGATAGCTCACTTGAAAAGAAACATTGCAGAAGTTGTCCGGTGAAAGGTTGTACAAATACTTTCAAGTTAAAATCCTCACGTACCGCTCACATGTATCAGAAACACAGGCATTTTGCAGATACTAGTATAGGTGACTGGGCAGCATGGTGGGTGGTGGTTAACGCTCGTGGCTGACAGTGAGTAAGTTTTGGGCTTGATTCCCTGGGTGGGGGTCTTTCTGTGTGGAGTTTGTATGTTCTCCCCATGACTGTGTAGGTTCTCTCCGAGTAATCCGGCCTCCTCCCACCTCCAAACACATGCACCTGGGGATAGGTTGACTGGCAACACTAAATTTGGCAGCAATTTGATTTACGGTGAATTTCTGGAAACCACAGCTGCCAGTATTTTATAGGTTTTTATATACAGTATTTTATAGGTATCTATAGGTTTTTTGTAAACAGGCAAACAATATATCAGTTTTTTTCATAGTAATTTACCGTAAGCAAAAACAGTTAACTGTAAAAAATTAACGGATTCAACATCAACATACCGTAATGTCCTATACATCGTGACTGTATTTTTATGATGAATTCCTAGCAACTACAGCGACCTGTGTTTTACCGTAAATTGTGCGGATATTTTTGGCAGTCTACTTATGAACTCTTTTGAGAGAACATTTGTCTATTTTTGAGGGTGTCATTATATGTGTACAATGTGCAAAATTCACTCTTTTCTTTTGATCAAGTTACTTATCGTATTTTTCGGACTATAAGGCAGACTTAAAATCTTTTTTTTTCCTCAAAACTCGACAGTGCGCCTTTTAACCCGGTGCACCTAATGTAAAGAATACGTTTGGTTAAGCTTACCCACCTCAAAGCAATTGTATTTGGTACATGGTGTAATGATAAGTGTGACCAGTAGATGTCAGTCAAACATAAGAGATAAACGTAGGCTGCACCGTTTGATGTGCTTCAACATACGAGTACTATTATGGTGTGTGTATAAGGTAAGACATACTATCTGGCGTTTTGTTTCGCAATATTATGCAAAAGCAACGTTTCTTACCTTCTGGTACCTGCTGTATTTGGGATCTGCATCCTGAAATATTTAGCGCGTCCGCCTTTGTAGTCCGTGCGACACCATAGTCGATGAGCTTCTTCTTTTTCTCTATCGTCTCGTTGTCTCCGCTGTTGCCATTTCTAATATAAAGTAGTGTAAAGTTTTTACTTATATATGTCAGTAAACTCGCCATGAAAGCGCTAAAACATACCGGTGTAGTGAGTTTACATTATTCAACCAAGGAACTTTAGTTATTAGAGTTCCGGTCGGACGTTTTTTCACGGGACACATTTCCGGTGTTGTTGTTTCTGGATGAGGAGATGCTGCTCCGTTATTGATTTAAGTAAAGTCTGAATGTCATTAAAACAGTTAGCTCCATCTATTAACACTTCTTCCACTCCGGTCCTTGCACGCTACACTGCTACAACAAAGGAGAGAAGACGCTGCCGAACGTGAGCCACGTAAATAAGACCGCCCACAAAACGACGCATCCGGAAGAGACTGTCAGAAAGCGGCTTGAAGATGATCTGTAAAACATAATCTATGCAACATTTTGACCAAAGAACCACCATTACATGTTATGTAGACCACAAGGAAGTGTTTTAAATTTAGAAAAAAATTATATTAATATAACTCCTTTAATGCACCATATAATCCAGTGCGCATTATATATGAAAAGATTAAATATAGACCATTCATTGGCGGTGCTCCTTATAATCCGATGCGCCCTATTGTCTGGGAAAATACGGTACTTAAAAAGGTTATTCAACATTTTTATTTTGTGCTTAGTATCATTTTGCTGTTTCTTCTTAAAATATTTATATATTTACCTCATGTTTTCCATTACACAAAAGTGGTGGGATGCCTGTCGGGCTTGTTTCCATAGAGATGGGTGGTGGTTTCTCTCATGAGATCTGGCAACGTTGAAGCTATTTCCATTTAAACAACATGGTGAAAGCTAGCACTAGCAAATGCTCCCTCACCCTTTCCTTGGAGCGAGTGATCTCATGAGGTCAATGGCTCCTCCTACCAGTTTTAATTGAAATAACCGCTGCCTTTCACAATAGAAACAAAACAGAATGTTTTGAATTAAGCCACCAAGTCAGGGAAGTTGTCTGGGTTTCGAGCAAAACCATCCGTCAGTTATTAAATGAACAACATGGTTTAGTCATGCTGGGGAATTACCACATGTGGTGTTACCGTTACAGCAATAGCTCGTCTCCAGTCAGAGCCAGAATCATCCTCGGTTTAAACAACCATGAAACATGTTCAACAGTACTTCGAGCTCCCATGGTGTAATCAACCGTCACACCGGCATTTCTAGCAGGTGGGTCTTGTCTCCAGCAGCCCGCAATCAAACAGCAAATTGCTTCCTGAGCAACTTCATGCAAAAACATCTAACTTTTTGATGCTTACCCGGAAGCGTGGGGAGCACGCAGGAGTTAGGTGAAGGTCTGTCAGGGTCCTCCGGTGAGTACCTGGACTCCAGGATCTGGTGTAAGCTGAAGAACTCTCGATAGCGCCGGTAGATCAGATACTTGCTGCCTCCTTTGGTCTTCACCTCAATAACAAACCTCTGTTGACGGAAGACATTTAGTTTTACAGCCAAATGTTAGCATTTACTATTTAAAAGAAGAACTTACAAAATAGTCAATGAAGCCCTTTTTCTCCTCGACATCCGCAATGGTAGCACTGATTGGGACGTTATTAGGCAGCTGGTCGAAGTCACTGCGTAGAGAATAGTTGTCACATATTTTTCATCACAAAACAAAAGCTTGACACCAGAAGAAAAACTCAAAAAAGCTCATTCAAATGTCGCAAAATTCATTTGTAATTAAACATTTTTGCAACAGTATCTTTGGTGTGCCGTCTGCAATAAAATAACACATTTTTTTGTGACATGTCAAAGCAAAGCGAGACCTAATAAAAATAATTTTGTAAGAACTGTAGTGTGGGTATCACTGGTGGGCTTCATTTATTGGACCCCAAATAAAATACAATTATAGGCTACTAGTAAAAATACATATGTAATATTTCTACAATTGCAAATGTATCAAGCAAATATTTGCTTACAGTGAGTTCAAATTGCAGATAATCTTGTTAACACATGTAGGAAAAACGTGTAGTATACATTTTGAGAAACAAAAATGAGAAAAAATTTGGTAATTCTTTCAATTAGGACATGTAATTATTGTAATGATTGTAGGTGCTAGCATGCTAACTGCTAACATGTTAGCATTTAAACAATTTCCATTGGTATAAATGCTTAGATTAAAATATAACTGCTCTGGCACTTTCGACACTTAGTGCTATCTTGCTAACTTTTTTCATGCCTACTGTTAGCATTTTAGCCATTTTTATTATTTGTAAAATATACAGGTAATTTATGTAGCATGATATAACGTTACTATAAAACTGCTGTAGCACTTTCGGTACTTAGCATTATTCTGCTAGGGTGCTAGCCTGCAATGTAAATGTTAGCATGTAAGCCATTTTATCATCTGTAAGAATATAAATCTATGTGCTAGCCTGATAACTGTTAGCATTTTAGCTATTTCTATCATTGATAAAAAATATAAATAGGTGCTAGCCTGCTAATGCTAGCATTTTAGAAAGTTTAATCATTTATAGAAATGTACAGTAAATTTACATGGCATAATAAAAAATTACTATGAAACTGATGTAGCACTTTCGGTACTTAGCACTATCTAGCTAGGTGATCGCCTGTTAACTGTAAGCATGTTAGCCATTTTTATCACTTGTAAAAATTTACATTTCGGTGCTAGTCTGCTAAATGTAAGCATTTGGGACATTTTTATCACCCGTAAAATATAAACGTAGAGGCTAGCGTGCTAACTATTTCCATGTTAGCCATTTGTATCACTTGTACAAATGTATATCTAGGTGGTAGCCTGCTAACTGTTAGCATTTGAGCCATTGTTATCACTTTTAAAAATAGATATCGCGATGATAGCCTGCTAACTGTTTGCATGTTAGCCATTTTTATAAGTACAAACCAACCGCATCTAACACAATTATATATTTTTCAGTACAAAATGATTTTGGCCTCTGAACTGGCATTCCACCCAATTCATTGTAATTAATTTCAATGGGTTGTGAGCAGTGTTGGGTTAGTTACTGAAAAACAGTAACTAGTTATAGTTACTAGTTACTTCATTTCAAAAGTAACTCAGTTACTAACTCAGTTACTTACACCAAAAAATAATGCGTTACTGTGAAAAGTAACTATTTAGTTACTTCTTTTTTTCTTCTTTTTTTTTTAAAGCTCCAATTAATGCCCTTTTAGCCTTCATTTCAGTACTGTTATTGCACTGGAGAATAATACAATCTGTTGATCAAGTTGACATACATTTGTATCACTGAACTCTGCTAAGCAATGTGGTCTACATACAACACACAAAGACAAAGATATGTTACAAAGGCCAATTTGTTTCTCGCCAGAACAAATTGACAAAATTATTTTAAATAGCTGCAACATAACATACATAAGTAACAAACAGCATAATAACAACATAGCTGTAAAACAAGAAAGGCACACACTACATACATAAAGCCTAACCAGGCGTTTTCTCAAGGAATTCTGAAATAAAATCATGTCTGAAGCCCAGAACACTCTACATATTTCCCCACTTAGTTTAGAGAAAAGGAAATATTAGCCTGGCCCACTAGTATCCCTCTTTAGGTTTGTGAACTTTATAGTCTAAACATTTAGAGTGATGTGATAATCAAACACTCTAAAAGTTTAAAATGAAAGAGTATATAAGAGAATTGACAGAGTGTCATTAAAATCCAGCCGCTGTTGGAGGTGGAGGTGAGTGTGTGTCTCTTTACTAGCTTCGTCGAAGCATGTTGTTTTTGTCGCTGTTTCAGCATATTTGAAACTTACATTCAGCTAAAATGTTCTTTTCTTTGTGGTCGATAAAAGAAACGTACTGAAAATATCTCCATTTTAAAAAACTCGGCTTCGGGGTTCGCCATGACGTCTTGATAGTAGACACAGACACGCCCCCTCCCACACACACACACTCACACACCCACACACACACGTACACACAGACAGTGCGCGGCGCGCCTCTTTTTTGTCGCCTCTTCAGCAGTGCTGCAACACTCAGATCTTCTCAGTTTCTAGCCGATACTACATAAAAAATAACGCAAAATAACGCAGTAACGCATCATGTAGTAACGGTAACGGAGTTACTGAATATAAAAAATAACACGTTAGATTACTAGTTACCGCCGATAGTAACGGCGTTACAGTAACGCGTTACTTTGTAACGCGTTAGTCCCAACACTGGTTGTGAGTTCAAACACCGGCCGAGTCATACCAAAGACTATAAAAATGGGACCCATTACTTCCCTGCTTGGCACTCAGCATCAAGGGTTGGAATTGGGGGTTAAATCACCAAAAATGATTCCCGGGCGCGGCCACCGCTGCTGCTCACTGCTCCCCTCACCTCCCAGGGGGTGATCAAGGGTGATGGGTCAAATGTAGAGAATAATTTCGCCACACCTCTTGTGTGTGTGTGTGACAATCATTGGTACTTTAACTTTAGAACCATTTTTTTTCTGTATTTTTAGGGCACATTATAAAGGGGAACTGCGCTTTCTTTTTTTTAGAATTTTGCCTATCGTTCACAATCATTATAATGTGATGATATGATGATGGATAGATTTTATTTTTTTAATACATTGTAAATATTATCCATTCATCCATTTTCTACCGCTTATTCCTCTCGGGGTTGCGGAGGGTGCTGGAGCCTATCCCAGGTGCATTCGGGCGGAAGGCGGGGTACACCCTGGACAAGTCGCCACCTCATCGCAGGGCCAACACAGATACAAAGACAACATTCACACTCACATTCACATTCACATACTAGGGACCATTTAGTGTTGCCAATCAACCAATAAATAAATGTAAATAAAAGTCTGCTTACAGCCGAGCCAATGGGAGGTCCTCTATTACGCCTCTAAAGTTAAAGTTATAGTACCAATGGTTGTCACACACACACAAGGTGTGGTGAAATTTGTCCTCTGCATTTCACCCATCCCCATGTTCACCCCCTGGGAGGTGAGGGGAGCAGTGAGCAGCAGCGGTGGCCACGCCCGGGAATCATTTTTGGTGATTTAACCCCCAATTCCAACCCTTGATGCTGAGTGCCAAGCAGGGAGGTAATGGGTCCCATTTTTATAGTCTTTGGTATGACTCAAACGATCCTCCAACCTCAGCCTCCCAGTAGCTTGGATTACAGGCGCGCGCCACCGCACCCGCATACTCTAGTGACTCAAAGCGCTTTACATAGTGAAACCCATTATCTAAGATACATTTAAACCAGTGTGGGCGGCACCGGGAGCAGGTGGGTAAAGTGTCTTGCCCAAGGACACAACGGTAGTGACTCGGATGGCGGAAGTGGGGATCGAACCTGCAACCCTCAAGTTGCTGGCACGGCGGCTGTACCAACCAAGCCAGGCCACCATAAACCAATAAATAACCATTCAAAAAGCATCAACAATACTCCATTAAAATTTTGTGTCTTGAATATTAACAAGTAGTGATATTGTAATAAGCGCGAATGCAGACAAACTATTTATAGCGTTGACGTGATCACTAGCGTGTGTCCTTATGTTTACATCATCGAGTGGTCTGCTGTTTTCTCGCTTCCTTGCTCCCTATGTTTATTGCAGATCATAAATCAATCCCCTCACATGAAAAGTGAGATGGCTGAGGATATATTCCGACACGTTGGGAGACTTTAACTGCCATTTAGGACCTGGAACTAACGGGAAAGACACGAAAAGCCCTTGCAAAAAAAAAACCAAAAAAAAAAACTCCATCGTCATGTCTTTCATAATGATTGTGAACGATAGGCAAAATTTAAAAAAAAAAGTGCATTTCCCCTTTAATTAAAGAGTAGATTTGAACAAACTCACCTCTCAGAACGTAGTTGCTGTGGTAGAGTCATAGTTGAAGATAGACAATAGGACAAGAAAAGAGTGTTAGTACCGGTGCAGAAGCATAAGGAAGCATGAGTTCCCCAAAAATGACGTTCCGCAAGCACAACTGTGGGGAAGTCCCGCATACAAGTGCGTAACCATATAATGCTAGTATAATTATTTTCAACTACAGTAAAATTAAGTAAACATATAATTTACTCTCAATATCACTGATAAACATACAGGTTTATGATTACGTTTGGCTTGAAGGGATTAGATCAGGGTTAGTCATCCGAACATCGCACAAATAGGCTTGATGAAACTATTCAAACCAGGGTTGCTCATGTATGCAGTACACCCGCCACCCCAAAGGGGGCAACAGTGAGGCATATGTGTCACAACGAAGCAGCAGCGTGTGAGTAGAAGAAGACTATTAATTCAACCCTGAAAAATTGGACCAAAATGGCCTTTTGAAAAAGAGCAGGAGACATCCATCCATCCATTTTCTACCGCTTGTCTCTTTTGGGGTCGCGGAGAGTGCTGGGGCCTATCTCAGCTGCATTTGGGCGGTAGGCGGGGTACACCCTGGACAAGTCGCCACCTCGTCACAGGGCAGGAGACATGCTCCCCCTAAACACAGGTACTGTATATAGTACCACTAGTACATCGTAGTATAGTTATAAGAAACTTGGCCTTTGGTGGATCTTGCGTGAGAGGACTATAGGATTATTCCGCAATGCAGTCTGCTGAAAATGATGGAAAGCCCCACTCTACATAGCAACTGTGGTAAAAGTTGGAATTGCCACCAAACACACTTTAAAAATGTTACACTCTACAGCCATCTGGCGGCCAAAGTGGATTGTGCACCCGTCGTCTTGTCACGTTTTACGTGTCAGGTAAATCACGACAAATGGGGCCATATGAATCCGCTTCCTACTGTATATTATCTATAAGAGGTGCTGAAAAAATTATTTTAATCAAAATCACGATTCCAAAGTCACTTATATTTGATAAAATAATTGTTTTTACAAATATATATTTAAAAATATATATGCTGTGGGTATACGCCATACGCCAGCAACCAAGACCTGCTTTTGTAACCTGTTTTGAGAAAGAATTTATTAAAATTTTTATACCAAAAATATTTGATTAGAAGTGGTTTGAATCAAGCATAATTTCCAAACCAAATCATCGTTCCAAAAATTGGAATTGAATTTGTTGTAGGGTTTACACCCCCATTATTTACATGTAAAAAAATATGATTTTATGACAATTTATACATTTTCTTCTTGATTATGTAATCAATATCCTTCATTACTTAACATAATTCAAAAGTCTGACTCAATAATTTTATAGTTATTTAAAGTAACAATGTAAAATGTTTTTAATATGTGCTTGTGTGTTTTAAAAATGGAGGGCCAAAAGGTCTACAACAGGGGTGTCAAACCTACGGATCAGGCCCGCAAACAGGTTTTATTCGGCCCGCGGGATGAGTTTGCTAAGTATAAAAATGAGCCCAAATGTTTAAATGAAAGAAACTGTTGTTTTAAATGTGTCCACTAGATGTTGCAATTCTTTGTATCTATGTATCTTGCGACATATGTAAAAAAAAAAATAAAAAAAAATACATGATGTTAGTGCACAAGTCAAGGAAAATGAGCAAACTACATAAATAACATCCTGTAATTTCATTTTGATATACTTTTTTATCTTAATAGATTGAAAATTAACACCCATGAGTTGACTGATGAACATTATCACATAATTTATTCAGAAAGTGTAAATAACGACAAACAAAGATAGAATACTATTAACCGCAACATGTAAGTGTAAAAAACAACAACAACAACATTATGATTTGTACATTTTCAGAATGTGCTTGTTCTATTTTTAAAGAAAGAAAACAATCTGAAGTTGTCTTTATTTTTAAGTTATCGTGCCGTGATTTTTACCGGTCAGGCCCACTTGGGAGTAGATTTTTCTCCATGTGGCCCCTGATGTAAAATTAGGTTGACACCCCTGGTCTACAATCTACGCCACTTGGAAGCTCCTTTTGTTTATGTCAAAGTGGAGGAAAGCACATAAATAAATGTCATACATGCATCGGAACAGACGAAAACATTATTGTATGCATGTGTGGAGGTAAAACTTAAATAAAACTGAATTTCGTACAGAGGTGTGTTTATTCCAGCAATTACATTTACAAAGTGAAACTAATATATGACATGCAACTGTAAGATATTTTAAGCCTTCTTTTGATATAATGTAGATAATTATGGCTTAGAGCTTATGAAAACCTTAAATTGAAAATCTCTGAAATTTTAGAGTTTTCAAAAAATGTAAGCCTTGATAATAAAATTGTAAGACTTTCACATTTGAAGTTGAATTGCTAATGTGAATTAACTTTACTCTTTTGAGTTCGCACCTGTACAATATGTGAGAGAAAACCTTCATTGTAGTAGCATCTTACAGTCAAGTTATTGGCGTGGAGTCAGGTGTGAAGCGTACAAACAAGATGCAAAGCCAAGGACAACCTTGTGTGTGATATTGAAATGAAAACATTTGACACAAACAAACAGCACATATTAAGACTAGTTGATTCTTAACAGCTTGAGACGCCTCTCACTGTCAATAGCAGTAACACGTTTGCAAGCGCCTATTCATTCATCGTCAAGGACAGGAGGGATTTCTACTGCCTGCCGAGCTTCATCATTGTGTGTGTCACAGAGAGAACTCAGATGGTCTAAACCGGCAACCAAATATACGGCGGCATTACAGTTTTGCAAGCTACGACAATGAACATATTGTTCATTGGCTGCCTTAGAACATTCTATAGGAACACTTGGAATAAAATAATACGACATTTTTCGATTAGAAAAATATTAAATCACTGGCTGAATTCCAGTTGAAGAGAAAAAAAAAGTGTCAGATGTGCGCTGTCATTACATAAGAGGCCAACATAACTTGGTGGATTCCTTTTTAAAAATTCACCATTTGCCCACGCACGCCCTCACATACAAAGCCTTAACTTGCATGCACGCTAAATATACCAACATGGGCGGTTGTGCATATTTGGAAAAAAACGGTGGGAGCTTTTCCTTCTCCAACTTGATTTGCTAATGAGTGTGTATTTTTAAGTATTTAAGTTGTGTACGCAAATACAGTTGTCTTTACGGCAAAAAAAAATGTTTGGTACAGACAAGATTAAATATTAATTGCATGATGAATATTACTTATCCTGAAGATATATAATGCAATCAGAAAAAGGCATCTACCTTTTTGCAATTTATTTTTAGTTAATATTACTTTAGTAAAAATAAGGCACAACTTATGTAACGTAATATTATGACATGACCTTAAATGTAGGGGATAACATAGCTAGGGCTGCAACCATTAATCAACCAAAACAATTACAAAAAACTTTTGATTGATATTCTGTTGCTTGGAATAATTGTCTAATAAGTATCTTGTGGTTAGAGTGTCCGCCCTGAAATCGGTAGGTCGTGAGTTCAAACCCCGGCCGAGTCATACCAAAGACTTTGTAAATGGGACCTGTTACCTCCCTGCTTGACACTCAGCATCAAAGGTTGGAATTGGGGGTTAAATCACCAAAAAATGATTCCCGGGCGCGGCCACCACTGCTGCTCACTGCTCCCCTCACCTCTCAGGGGGTGATCAAGGTTGATGGGTCAAATGCAGAGAATAATTTCGCCACACCTAGTGTGTGTGTGACAATCATTGGTACTTTAACTTTAACTTTAACTTAATGTGACTGTAAAGGAAATTGATCAAATCTGCTCCGCATGGACAGCCCGGAACTTTAAAATATGCAGACATAGTTTACGCACGGCCGCTACTAGAGCACACATGAGAGCGGTGGCGTCAAACAGAAGAGTTTTTTATTTAAAAAAAAAAAAATGTAATACTGCAAATATTATATGCGCAATTTTATGGAGGTTAATTTGTGGCTTTATTACAAAAGCTTTTATTTTTACATGGAATTTATGTAACTGAATATTTTGACATCAAACTATTGTAAACATTTAATTGACAAAAAACGCATTAAAAAAAGCAGTTAACAGGGCTACCTGGGCATAATACAACATAATAAACATTTCAATGCAGCCCGCTGAATGTTTTCAAACTATACAAATGATTCCAATGGTTAAAATCTGCACTTTTTTACGCGACATACAAGTTAGTGTGTGTCATGATATGCAGTTAAACTGACTGTGATACACAATGTGACCAGAAATGGTGCTGTATAATGATGCTTGATGTAATTTCACTGTTCTGCAGAACTTTCTTGTGTGATATTACATCGAATATGTGGATGTTTTTTACCCTTTGCGTTTATGTTTTGACGTGTTTGTTGCAGCTTTGTTGCTCTTGCTGGATTATAAAAGATGTCGATGAAAGATGTTGTCTGCAGTAGAGGCGCAGCAACGTTCATATAGTTTCAATATTCAGTGTTTTATTGTTGATAGTTAACATTGTAAATCTCACATTAGGTATTTTCATGTACATTCTGCGTGTCTTTTCAGTAAAAAAAAAACTAAAAAGACCTTCTCAAAAACTGATGGTTGTTTTTTTTTACTGAATTATATGACAGCCAGAATGTAAATAAAAATATAGAATGTGGGATTTTCAATATTAACTATGAACAATAAAACATTGAATATTGAGAATATATGAACGTTGCTCCTCTACTTCCTAGACCACTTCCTTGATCGACCTCTTTTATAATCGAACAAGAGCAACAAAGATGCAACAAACATGGTGAAAAATGACAGTAAAAGGATAAAAAAAACTTGACACTTATTTACTATAATATCATTGTTCTGCAGAACTTTGTTGCATCGAGCATCATTATCCAGCACTTTCTGCTGGTCACACTGTGTATCAGTCAGTTTAACTGCATATCGTGACAAGTACTTACTTTTATGTCACATAAAAAAGGGCAGATTTAAACCACTGTAATAATATATATGGTTTGAAAACATTTAATTGGGGTGCATTGAACTGTTTATTATGTTGTATTGTGCCCAGGTAGCCCAGATAACTGCTTTTTTTATGCTGTTTTGCGAGACCCATGTCACGTGACTCCAAACTTGACACCTCATTGGCTGGTTCTGAGACAGGCTTGATGCTTCAGCCTTATTTTACTGGAAGTGAGCCTTGCTTTTTGAAGCAGCAAATTTTTACTGAATTTTTTTACACTGAATTTTTTTTACATTGGATTTTTATACACTGAATTTGTATACACTAATTTATGATTTTTTATTATATATATATATATATATTTATATTTATATATATATATATATATATATATATATATATATATATATATATATATATAAATATATATTTTTTTTTTCTCTGATTTTTTATTATATATATATATATATATATATATATATATATATGTATATATATATAATAAAAAATCAGACATTAGTGTATAAAAATTCAGTGTATAAAAATCCAATGTAAAAAAAATTCAGTGTAAAAAAATTATGTAAACATTTACTGCTTCAAAAAGCAAGACTCACTTCCGGTAAAATAAAGCTGAAGCATCAAGCCTGTCTCAGAACCAGCCAATGAGGTGTCAAGTTTGGAGTAACGTGACATGGGCCTCGCAAAACAGCATAAAAAAAGCAGTTATCTGGGCTACCTGGGCATAATACAACATAATAAACAGTTCAATGCACCCCAATTAAATGTTTTCAAACCATATATTAAATTTGCACTTTTTTATGTGACATAAAAGTAAGTACTTGTCACGATATGCAGTTAAACTGACTGATACACAATGATTTTTTATTATTTATATATATATATATATATATATATATATATATATATATATATAATAGCTTTATTTTACCGGAAGTGAGTCTTGCTTTTTGAAGCAGCAAATTTTTACAGAAGTTTTATATATATATATATATATATATATATATATATATATATATATATATATATATATATATATATATATATATATATAATAGCTTTATTTTACCGGAAGTGAGTCTTGCTTTTTGAAGCAGCAAATTTTTACAGAATTTTTTACACTGATTTTTTTTTACATTGTATTTTTATACACTGAATTTTTATACACTAATTTCTGATTTATATATATATATATATATATATATATATATATATATATATATATATATATATATATATATATATATATATATATATATATATATATATATATATATATATATTTTATACACTGACTTTTAAAGCACTTAATTATTTTTGCAATGAAATTGTCAGCATCATTTGATGTTAAAAAAAAAAAAAAAAAAAATGTCGTTCAAAAAATTCAAACACAGAAAATTCAGTTACATAAATTCAGTGTCGAAAAAAAGTTTTCGTAATAAAGACACAAATTAACCTCCAAACAGGAAAAAAAGAACAAGCAAAAAAAAAAGGTTATTTAAAGTATTTTCCCTAAACTATGCATTGAGGCAAAAACTGTGTTTTATCCGATTAATCAATTAATCAAAATAAAATAAACAATAGATTACTCAATTACGAAAATAATAGATGGCAATAACGGCAGCCCATATTTTAACTCTACTGTCCTGAAGGTGGCATTAAATACCATTACAAAGTGTCAGCAAATTATTTCGGGTGCCAAGAGGGGCACTAGACTAAGTTGAAAAGCAAAACATTAAAATAAAGACCATACATCCATCCAACCATTTTCTACCGCTTGTGGTTGACATAAATCTGCATCAGGGTCATGTAGTTGTCTAAATTATTTAAAATATTTGTAAACAAATATAGAAATGTCATTATAAATAAATATAAATGATAAATGGGTTGTACTTGTATAGCGCTTTTCTACCTTCAAGGTACTCAAAGCGCTTTGACACTACTTCCACATTTACCCATTCACACACACATTCACACACTGATGGAGGGAGCTGCCATGCAAGGCGCTAACCAGCAGCCATCAGGAGCAAGGGTGAAGTGTCTTGCTCAGGACACAACGGACATGACGAGGTTGGTACTAGGTGGGGATTGAACCAGGGACCCTCGGGTCGCGCACGGCCAATCTTCCACTGCGCCACGCCGTTATCAGTAATTTTTTACAATTGTGAAATAAATTAATTTGCAAAAATCCCGAATTTGTTGCTGGAAAGTATATTTCTAAATTAGGTAACACAATACAACTAGTAGAGAGATGTCCTCTGCTAAGGCTGCCTAATCTTATGTATAGCAATATTGTTACTCTCCAGTCCTGTCGGTGGCGGTAACACACATCACAAAGTGTTAAAGTACCCCAAAGTCCCATCTTCTGTGTTTGGGTTAGGGTTCGATGGGTCACTGCCCCACTTGATTGGCCCCAGTGCAAGTGGGCCAGAACAGTGAAAAATGTAATCTCAGGGCATTCAATCAATCGCAACTAGACTGTTTAGTTTGTCTTGAAAGACATTTCGCCTCTCATCTGAGTAAACTTAATATAGAGCAAGTCAGATCGTGTCTTAGACTCAGATTGGTTTTGGAGTATAAATATTTGTGGTTTTGGCACCAGCCGATAGACTAGATCTGACCAATCTAAGTCTAAGACTAGAACCAATCTAAGTCTATGAGCATGAACTGATGAAGCCTACTCGGATGA
Organism: Nerophis lumbriciformis; assembly: GCF_033978685.3. NCBI lineage: Eukaryota > Metazoa > Chordata > Actinopteri > Syngnathiformes > Syngnathidae > Nerophis > Nerophis lumbriciformis. The sequence goes on along the minus strand of NC_084572.2, from coordinate 14,750,149 downwards.
GAGACGAAATGTCTTCTAGAACAAACCAAACAGTCTAGTTGAGATCGATTGAATGCCCTGAGATGACAATGACCTGGGTGAATGAGAACATTCATAAACAGTGAAAAAAATTTTTTTTTGCATGAAATCTGACGAATAGAACATAACCTTTGCCACAAACAGAACAAACAGAATATTTGTTTGCAGAATATTTGTTTGCAAAATATGTTCTGGACCTAAAATCTCTTCATATTCTTTACTGCTCACTAGTGTTACCATATCTGAGTTATTGTGTAGAAATATGGGGAAAGAACTACAAATGTGCGCTTCATTCACTAAGGGTGTTACAAATAAGATCAATTAGAATAATACATAATGTTGGATATAGAGAACATTCAAACCCTTTATTTGTTGAATCAAAAATATTGAAATTCAACGATTTGGTGCATTTGCAAACAGCTAAAATTATGTACACAGCAAACTATAACCTGCTATCCAAGAATGTACAACAATTCTTCTCAACAAAAGAGGAGAAATATATATAACCTTAGAGGAAAATCTAATTTAAAACATTTGTATGCGCGTACAACACTTAAAACCTTTAGCATATCCGTATGTGGAATTAAATTATGGAATGGATTAAGAAAATAAATCAAACGAAGCACTAATATGATTAAGTTTAAGAGACTGTTTAAACTACAAGTGTTCACAAAGTACAAAGAAGAACAATTATGATGAACATCTTGAACCTTTTTTTTAGATAATGATTATGTATTTAATATTTGTTTACTTACTTATGGTATATGATTTATTTATGATTTATTTATTCACTGTTCTGTTACAAACAGAGAACAAGGAAATGGGATACAATTGCTTTGATATGTATTTGTTTACTTACGTTTGGTATATTATTTATTTATCCGCTGTTCCGTTACAAACAGAGAACAAGGAAATGGGATACAATTGTTATGATATGAAAAGGGGTAGGATTAAATAAACTCTGCTTCTTCCTACTCCTTTTCGGACGTGCTGTAATGAAACAACTGGAAATATGTGATGCATTACATTGTATCGTATGCATGTTTGAAATAAACAAACTGAACTGAACTGAACCTCACACTTTTTTGTACCTTATGTGTTCTCCATGTGTCCTGACTTTCAGCTGACAGGATGGTGATGACGGACCTGTTGAAAGCTGAGGAGATCAAGAAAGCTCTTGATGCCTTTGCAGGTTAGATCTATTGTCCTACTTACTGTAGGGTTCGTTGTGATAAGACCAATAGAAACTGGAAAATGTAAGCACCCGTGACTAAACGTTGGAATTTCTTTATCCTGCCTATGTTTTGTGCCGCAGCAGACACGTTCGACCCGAAAAAGTTCTTTGACTTAGTGGGAATGACAGCCATGTCCGCCGAGAGCGTCAAGCAGGTCTTCCGGGTCCTGGATGTGGACGGAAGCGGCTTCATTGAAGAAGAGGAACTCAAGTGAGGCTAAACCCAGACATCTGTGGTCTTTTATATAAACCTGTGTCCCTCAGAGACATTATTTTGCTGTGCTACCGCAGGTTTGTCCTGAAGGGCTTCTCTGATGACGGCAGAGACTTGACGGACGCCGAGACAAGCGCGTTCCTCAAAGCTGGAGACAAAGACGGCGACGGCAAAATCGGGATTGACGGTGAGGGGAAGTAGACAAAAACATTTGAAAAATACTACTGTAAAATAGGCAAGTCGTAACAGAGACTGACATGGCTGATGTGAAAGTGTATTTAACAAACGGGGGGCTGACATTTAACACGTGACACTCACTTTTACTCCTTGAAAGCAAAAAAGCTATTACACGTTCTTATTTGCACACACCAAAAGTAAAGAACACTGCAGTAAAGAATTAAAAACAATGTTTACGTAAGATAATAGGCCTGAGCCGATCAATTAATCTAGTGTAATGAAAATCAACTTTGTTAACATCAATAAAATGCCATGTCCGTGTGTTTGTTTGTTCATCTGTCGTTTCCAATCAGCTTGCAAGAGGGTTCACTCTGTACATCGTTCGCAGCACCTTAGTGTGTTCATTTATTAGCAGAATTAAATGAATGCAGTGAACCCTCTTGTCATACATCCACAATCCTTTGTCTCAGTGGGCGAAGGCTGGATTGCTAACTTCACACACAAGATGCACGGACAAAGCCTCACGAGTCAATACTAGCTTGTGAGAAGCCCTGCAAACTAACACAAATTAGGAGGCAAAAATATGATTGCGAAGCCAAATGTCCATGTGTTGGAATATTGCGGCTTCAAACTGAATGAGCAAGACGAGTGTCACGATCCCAATGCAAAGAAGAAATGATGATAATAATAAAAAGAGCACTCAAAAAGAGTGAGGTAAAAAGTATGCACACAGGAGAAACAGAAAATGCACAGAAAAGGTGTTTAAAGGAAACAGTAACACTACATAGTGATGGGTCCGGCAACACCGATGCATCGGCGCATGCGTCGAGCTCATAGAGGGAAACCCTGTGTCGGTGCGCGTACCGCTTTTAGAAAGTCACGTGACCGATCATGAGCTGTTTTGGTCACGTGACCGATACGCGAAGTGTGTCGCACTGACGCCTCCTCTGTGCCTTGTGAGCGGGTCTTTTCTACAGCTGGTGAAATAATAACTAAGAAGATAAATCGCCTAAAATGTAATACGTCGGAAAAACTTTTTTTTAATTTTTTTTAATAAAAATGTGTAAAAAATAAAATTAAAAAAATACCCAGTCCACAATCATCCACAACACGTTCTCTTAGATTTCCATGTTATGATACATGTTCACATTATTTATTGACTGTATCTAAAAAAGATAAAAATATATTTTTATTTAAATGAAGATATGAAATAATCCTAAATGAAATACAATGACTTGGTTTATATTATTGTATATACTAGGGCAGGGGTCACCAGGTAGCCCGTAAGGACCAGATCAGTCGCCCGCTGGCCTGTTCTAAAAATAGCTCAAAGAGCAGCACTTACCAGTGAGCTGCCTCTATTTTTTAAATTGTATTTATTTACTAGCAAGCTGGTCTCGCTTTGCTCGACATTTTTAATTCTAAAAGAGACAAAACTCAAATAGAATTTGAAAATCCAAGAAAATATTTTAAAGACTTGGTCTTCACTTGGAATAAGCGGTAGAAAATGGATGGATGGATGGGTCTTCACTTGTTTAAATAAATTCATTTATTTTTTACTTTGCTTCTTATTACTTTTAGAAATACAATTTTAGAGAAAAAATACAACCTTAAAAATGATTTTAGGATTTTTAAACAAATATACCTTTTTACCTTTTAAATTTCTTCCTCTTCTTTCCTGACAATTTAAATCAATGTTCAAGTAAATGTATTTATTTTTTATTGTAAAGAATAATAAATATTTTAGCTTCTGTTTTTTCGACAAAGAATATTTGTGAAATATTTCTTCAAATTTACTATGATTAAAATTCAAAAAAAATATTCTGGCAAATCTAGAAAATCTGTAGAATCAAATTTAAATCTTATTTCAAAGTATTTTGAATTTCTTTTAAAATTTTTGTTCTGGAAAATCTAGAAGAAATACTGATTGGTCTTTGTTAGAAATATAGCTTGGTCCAATTTGTTAAATATTCTAACAAAGTGCAGATTGGATTTTAACCAATTTAAAACATGTCATCAAAATTCTAAAATGTATCTTAATCAGGAAAAATTACTAATGATGTTCCACAAATTATTTTTTTAATTTTTTCAAAAAGATTCAAATAAGCTAGTTTTTCTCTTCTTTTTGTCGGTTGAATTTTGAATTATAAAGAGTCGAAATTGAAGATAAACTATGTTTCAAAATTTTATTTTACATTTTTTCTTGTTTTCTCCTCTTTTAAACCGTTCAATTAAGTGTTTTTTTTCATCATTTATTCTCTACAAAAAACCTTCTGTAAAAGGAAAAAAATAGACAGAAATACCCATTTTTTTATATATATAAATTTATTTATTTAGCTATTCTTGTTTAAATCACACTTACGTGTAACTTACAAATGACAATATATTTATTTATTTAAGTGTGTATCAAACTGGTAGCCCTTCGCATTAATCAGTACCCAAGAAGTAGTTTTTGGTTTCAAAAAGGTTGGTGACCCCTGTACTATAGCATAAAATCAGTGTCAGTTGAATCGGTCCATAGGTTGCCTGTAGGGATTTTTAATGTCCAGCAGATGTCAGTATTTAGTGACACAGTATCGACACAGTATCAATACAGTTTTGCAATGTGTCGAAACGCTTCATGACGCCTCATCAACCCATCACTAACACTACACGACAGTGCCAGGACAGAGCCACAGGTACAGGAAGCGTTAGCGAGGCAAAAGCAGAAAAGATTAACACAATTGGAAGTGTGAATCATCAGGAACCTACTGGCGCCGAGTGAATGAACTGGAGAGCTGAAGTAGTCAGGAGGCAATGAGTATCAGGTGTGCACGCAGGTGGCTCCGCCCCGTGACCCAGAAACCAGGCACTGCAACAAAAAGAAGACAGGCGGCAGCAGAGCTGCCAGATCATGACAATGAGCCCATCGAGCCAGTGTGCCGAATTTGTTGGAATGTGATTGCAACAAAAAAGAACATTTTAAGACGTTCAACATTTGTTGAAGTTCAATTTTTGCTTACAGAGATTAAGAGTCCATTTTACATTTGTTTACTTTTATAGGATAATTAAAAGTTCTTGACCTTCCAATTAACTTTATTGCATTTGAAAAGGTTACTAGCATTATCAATATTAAAAAAATAATTACATTAGTGCTTAATTTGGTCTCAAAATAATGCTGGCAATAATAGTTTATCAGCAATAATTTGTGAGACAATATATCACACAGAAAAAAAGGTTATCAACGCAGGCCGACATAAAGTACTGTGCAAAAGTCGAGCTTTGTTGTTTTAGGGAGCTTTTCCGCAGCAGTCATTTTGACATAAAACAGAAAATATGAATTTCAATTCACCAGATTATGCAAAAAAGTATGCATGGACCAAGAAAGAACCATGAACATTTTGATGACGATCTGGATAAAGGTGTGGTGGAGCCATTTACATTTGAGTCACTACAATGTTGCCTTTCCACATAGCGGTTCATTTACTACAGTAGCAGTGCATCACAGATTTTAATATACTGTTGAGTACATTGAGATTTGAGTACACATTTAAGATGTCTATGAAAGTTTTCATTCATCCAGGTCATTGTAATCTCAGGGCATTCAATCGATCGAAACTGGACTGTTTGGTTTGTTTTAGAAGACGTTTCTCCTCTCATCCGAGTAGACTTCATTATTTCTTGTTGATAGACTTAGATTGGTCAGATCTAGTCTAGCGGCTGGTGCCAGTACCTCAGTAGGCTTCATCGGTTCATGCTCAAAACTTAGAATGGTCAGTTCTAGTCTTAGACTTAGATTGGTCAGATCTAGTCTAGTGGCTGGCGCCAAAACGCCAAATATTTATACTCCAAAACCAGCAGGGTGTGCCTGGGCAAGGATGGTTTCGCCCTATCATAGTGAGAAAAACAACTGCTTTGATGTAAATGAACAATCCTACCGTCAAAGCCAACGACTATCATTAAAGTGTGACCTACACGGATGAAAGGCGTTTACGTCTTTTAAAACAAACCAAACAGTGCAGTTGCGATCGATTGAATACCCTGAGAGTACCCATTTAAGTTTTCATTTTAAATAGTGCTGACAAAATACATATATATTTCAATCATTACTTAAGAGTCCAAGAAAAAAAATTCAAGCAAAGCTCATATACATACAGTATTCAACATACAACATTCAACTTGGGACTTGCTACAACGGGGCAGAAAACGGAGCTGCTTAACTTTAAAAGGATGTATAGGTTTTGGAGCGCGTGAAGTGTTTTAAGTGTGTGTGAACGCTCTGTGGAAGGGCTTATAAAGACTTTAAATGCATATATTATTCCAAAAAACCTGGAACTTAAACCCAGTGATAATCAAGGATGAAATATACAGCATCGTGTCCTGAATAATAATGGCATTTGTCTGCCATCATGAACCAGGAAGTAGATGCAAACTAAAACTCCAACATTCTACAATTAGTTTTACGGTCTTAGGAAAGGTCTAGGTTCTAGTTGTTGTCTAATTACGGCCTTTTCCCCATTGTTTACATTCATTTTCTTCCTTAACAGAGTTTGAAGCGATGGTGCATGAGTAGGAGACAGCAGGGCATTCTCCTCCTCCTCCTCTTCTCTGCATCTAAGTTTGTACCAGCCACCATCAAACTCCTCTCACCTCCCCGGGGGAAAAACCCACGCATGGAGTACGACCAGCCCACCTGCTACACCAGGCAGCGTTCCACAAAAAAAACGTTACTAAATTTGAATTTAATGTTTCATTCAGTATCAAATCTGTATCAGGGTCCACAATTATCCTTGATGAGTGCATAAAGATAGGGTGGTGGTAGTGATGTTGTATCCCAGCTCTCTTTAGGTTCTTTTGTCGTATGTATTTCATGTCTTCCCACCCTTCATCCACCTCTTGATGACATAGCAAACACAACAATGACGTGAGAAAAGACAGTAGGAAATGGTAATAAAAAAGTATGGAGTAATGGTTATTTCTTCTAGTTGTTGTTTACTCACATTCAAAACAAAGCCTTTGAATATTACAATGCACGGTCACCCCTGAAATGAGAGAGGATTATGAAAAATATCTGGGCCTACATTTTGCGGATAAAACAGAACAACAGTGTTGATATTCGAGTAAATTGTCCTCCATGTTTCAGATTGATCATATTATATTGTTTTTTCACTTACAAACCCGAGGTCCTGGCATGGCGCATTAATGGATGCTAGGGGCCGACCTGTCATTGGTCTTGGTAGGGCGAAGCTTCACAGTGGCAAACGGGTTTGTGCCTCTGAAACGAGAGCGTGACGGAAAATGTCACACAATCCTTTACAAGCCTTTTGGCGCTCATTATGTTGACACACACCTTTGTGTAAATGTAACACCATGCACATGCATTCACTCAAAAGTCTCTTTTGATTGAACTCAAACAAATACTGCCACACACAAGCAGATGCACTAGAATAAATGTAAACACATACCATTTGTGTACACACTATATAGGAAAAACTATCCATACAGTACAGGTAGAGCAGTGGTTCTCAAACTTTTTTCACCGTGTATAACCTCAGAAAAAACTTGTCTCTCCAAGTATTACCATAATGACAAACATTAAAACACAGTAGCGTAATAGGCCTAAATATTAAACAAGACAGAGGTTGTATTTAATAAGTATATTTAATATTTTTGGCCGCTGTTGGCTCAGTTTAAACAGTAACACTGTGTTAGAATATCCATCCATTTATCCATTGATTTTCTACCGCTTGTGCTTCTAGGAAAATAAAACACTGTACTTTAATCAAGTGATTCTTGGCGCACCACTCGATGAAGCCCACATACCACTAGTGGTACATGTACCACAGAATCACTGGAGTAGAGTATTTGTCTGTGAAAGCTAACTCTTTTACAGTATTCTTGAACTGTGGCACAAGGGTGAATATTTGTCAAAAATGCACCTCTGTTTTTTTTGTTTTGCAAATGCACCACATGGCGGCGCTCTTATTAAACCACATAAATTGAAATAATTTCAAATAGCGTTGTCTTACGAATTTCAGACAACACTCACTGTAAGTTTAGTCAAATCGCCACAAAACTATGAGCACATGTTAGTAAATTTGAGCAAGATCGTTTAAAAAATATGGCCACCATCAAGCAGACCGTATTTGCAGGGCAAAATTGGGTTTAACTGTCCGCAAGTCATTGACTGTTTGTCTAATGATTATAACACTTTAAAGAAATGCTAGCATTTCTTCCAAAGTCACGAACCACAGGGAGCGCCGCAAATGTCCTTTACATCTTGTATTAAAGTGTCCACACTTCTGGGAAGACTTTTTATAAGATTTTGTAATGTAACTGCGGGAATATTTCTCACATTTGTTCAGCCATGTCTTAAAGAACTTTTCTTTGTGCCATGGAAAGAGGAAATATCTTCCCCAAACACCTCCAACAAAGTTGGTAACAGGTAATTGTCGAGTAAATGATGGTCAAATGAAGAATTAACATTCAGGGTGAACCCAAGATTGATTCATTAATTGATATAGAGGTGTTTCCTAAGACTTTTAAAGTTATTTAATGATAGGGAAAAGTGCATGAAATAAGAACTACCTTGGAAAAAGAGGATTCTCAGGTGGGTTGGGTGATAAACCCTAAAGAAATGATTAGAATTATATTGATATTCATATATTGAAACGAATATTCAACATGACTAATTTTAGTGTCATTTAGCACCTGTGCGTCACCATCGCTTTTCCATTCAGGGTTGGGCGAAAGCGGTCGCAGGTCAGCTGACCCCCTTTGGATATTGAGACTCTTAGGAGGAGGAGGTGGAGGGGGAGGGGGAGGAGCAGGAGGTTTAATCTCAATTGTCGTCAGTTCTGCCTTCTTCTCGGGGAGCGGCGAGAACGACCGGATGTCCATGGACGCTCTGCGATTAGGCGTGGCTGGCAGTGCAATGTCACCGTAGCTCCTGCCCTCTGATTGGTCGTTGTGTGTGCCGTTGGGATCCAGCATGTTGTTCATGCTGCTACTTCTCAGAGAACTGTCACTAAAGGAGTAAAATGAGGTGTCATTGAATGTGAATATACGCATCTAGAGAGTAGGGCTGTCTTCGACTAAGGATTTTCATAGTCAAATCTGATTAGTTAAATTTAGCATATTGCTGAATATTAGTCGAATCTATGGCATAGTCTTTTTTTAAGAGAGAAATAAACAGATTATTAATTGATTTTATGATTTGTAGTGTATACTGACTGGTCACAAGGTGTCAGTATAATGTCACATGATGCAAGTCTTGCCGATTGGGTTATTCTTTCAGATACTTATAAAAGGAATACAGTTCTTCATTAAAGTGAACAAAACAGAGAAATCATTTGCAACTTTTTCTACCTCAAAAAAGTATAAACCTGATTTAAACACAGTAAAAATTGGATTGTTTAGTGAGGTACTTAGTCTGGCCCTGCACCGACAAGACATCAAACAACCAAAAAGAGGAAGTAAAAGTTATAACCAAGATTCTATATGTGAACCTGTGGAAGGATCCTTATCTTTACAGCAGATGAACAGAGAGCTCTTACTCAGTAAAAACTATTTGTCGGCACACATGAGTCTTTTATTATTGATGAACGCAATCGATCCATCCTCCCAACACACCTGCTGGATGCTTGGGGCCTCAGCTAATAGAGGATTTAAATTTTGACGATTCGACTGCAAGATTGATAGTAGAATCAGACTCTTCTGAAGTAAAACGTCCACTATTTGAAGACAGTCCTACTAGAGAGTACTAGAAGGTATAATCATGTCACCTGCTTGTGTCTGAATCCTCAATGGGACCCACATAAGCAGCAGGGAACCAGCCCTGCCTGGAGGGAAAGTTAAAGAATCCATCACATCAGACGAAACTCGACATTTCTGTCATATTATGAGAACATACCGCAGGTTGCTGTCGGTGCGCCCATACAGCCAACCATTGCGCGGTTCCTGGACCAACACGGTGATCATCTCCCCCTTGTTGAAAGGCAGCAGCTTTGGGTTGGACGAGGAGGGATGAGACACTAAGGCTCTCATGGGTCTGCCTCCACCCAGACCCAAGGACTCTCCCACTGAGCCAGAGCGAGAGCGGCTAGGAAGGGGCGATGGCACTAGTGGATGTTGAGAGAACAGAGCTTATTAGGACTGAGTAAAGGACATAGACCTTCAGATGCCAGTCTTGACAACACTTGCTTATTCATTTTGACCAGCGGGTGGCAGCAACGTACTTCCTGAGTAAGCAATAAACAGATATGGTGTATTTCATCCCTGAAAGGCCTCAAACAACATCAACTGTTGTCAAGTGGAATAGTGTTTGTTGGTTGGTTGGCTGGTTGAGGGGCGGGGCTAGGTCATGAGGGATACAGGGGGCAGTCTCATCAGAGGAAAACATTCAAAATATGAATGAACTATCAGAACTATCCATCCATCCATTTTCTACCGCTTGTCCCTTTCGGGGTCGCGGGGGGTGCTGGAGCCTATCCCAGCTGCATTAGTAGGGGCCATAATGTAAATCAGAAATTCGAAAGAACTGCAATGGGGCACTTGTATGTAATTAATGAGGTTTTCGAGGTCAAGTATTAAGGTCATAATTTAAAACAACCTACTTGACTCAATCATGACTATGCTACCAAACAATACCACATCACAGCCACAGCTTGATGCCCACCTCGCGAGGGAACATTGCCCAGTGCCTGTTGCTCCCGTCTGGCCCAGGACATGTCGTCGTCTTTGGCTACCGTCTGCAGCAGGGAACTTACGGAGCCTCGCAGCTGCAGAGACAGGATATGGTGATCCATCACCCAGATAATATATATACTGTATATATACACTATATAAAGTGTATATATACTAACATATACTAATATATACTAATATATATATATATATATACAAACACATTTTTAAGGGAAAGTACAATAAATGTTTTTCAATTATAGAAAGAAATAGTGACTCGTTTGGAAATTTGTGGGGGGCGCCACAAGCTGGTTTGTATGTATAAATCACTAGACTTCAGAAATTAGACGAGTCCCCTCTTTTTTAGGATTTCTTGGATGGTAAGTTTTTAAATCGTCGGAAGTATGGTTCATAAAAAAATTGCAATAGATACAAGGAAATATTTTCTAGTGTATTCCCTTAACCACTGATTTACCGAATATTGACAGTATAGTTCAAGGGTGTCCAAACTTTTAATTAGCACGGGCCAGACACACAAAACTTGAGGGATGCGGTGGTCAATCAATATATGCTAAACTATTACATACAACAAAATATACACAATTCAGCTTTATAGCATAGGTAACAAAGCAAATTATTGTCATATCTAATACAACACCTCTGGAATATTTAATGTCTTCTAATTATTTTTGACTAATAATATTCAGACAACTAGAACCTAGAACCAGTGGAATGCTTTAATAACTACTTCATAAATATTGGAACCAATTTGGAGCAAAGGATTCCAGAAATCGGGTGAGTTGAGGACTTGAATGACACAATAGATAGAAATCCCAACTCGATGTTCCTGAATAATGTAACAAAAGAGGAAATAATCAAAATTGTAAAGAAATGTAAATCTGAGACCTCGCGATAAAAAAAAGATATTGAAGGAATTTCAGAACCTTTAATGTGTATCAGCAATCTATCATGTATCAGCAATCTATCATTTCAAACAGGCACATTCCCAGACGAAATTTAAATAGCAAAAGTTGTACCAATTTATAAGACTGGAAATAAAAAAAAATATTTACACATTACAGACCTGTTTCTTTAGTGCCGCAATTTTCTAAAATCATTGAAAAAATATTTAACAACAGATTGGACACATTCATAAACAAAAGTGTTTATATACAGACCTAACATTTCATTATCTATGGCAATAATCAATAGATTGTGAACAGTCTGCAGCTGCAGTATTTATAGTTCTAACAAAAGCATTTGACACAATTATTCATAATATCTTAATGCAAAAAAATTAAATGGTATGGCGTCAGAGGATTGGTCTTGAACTGGGTAAAAGGCTACTTAACCAAAAGAAAGCAATACATGAAGGTATGTGAAAATATGTCGACAGCGCTAAATACATTCTTGGCTGTACCCCAGGGATCAATACTGGGACCAAAAATTGTTCAATCTTTATATGAAAAGACATTTGTAAAGTCACAAAGGACTTAAAAGTTAGTATGATTTTCAGACGTCACAACTGCGTTTTGTTCAGGAGAGACCACAAAGAAGCTAATACAAACAATAACAGAAAAAATGGAAAAAAAATAAAGGTTCCATGTTTTTCTTTGTTTTTGTAATGTTGTAATCTGGGATTTTGTTTGTCGATTACAGTATGTTGTGGGCCAATCAAATATGAGCTGCTGACCGTGCACACAGTTTGAACATCCCTGGTATATATAGTATAAAGCAGGGGTATTCAAACTACGGCCTGCGGACCAAGTGTGGTCAGCAGGCGTCTTTAGTCTGGTCTGCAGTGTGAGTATAATTTAAATTAAAAAAAGTATTAATTTAAAAATCAAAGCTACGTAGCGAACCAACTTCACGGGCAGGTGGCAACATATACGGGAAACATCAATGATGATTGGTTTGGTTTACGTATAAGAAAATCCATGATTGGTTGGTTGGTTTACTATGATGAGTCACAATTGGTTAAGATTCTGTAAACACATTTAAAGAATGATTAGCAGGCTCAATATTACATTTTATTAATTAATAGAGAAGGTTAAAAACATTGTCATGCAGCAATATGAAGCCACACCCCCTGAAAATGATCCCCCCTCCAAAGCTCCTGTTTTTCAGCAATTGAACATGTAAAAAAAAAAAGCACCATTTGAAGATGTTTTGGTGTTTAAACAATTGAAAAATGATCAACAGTTTACATATACACGTAGCCCATTCATCCAAATGAATCACTATGTCTGTTTCAGTCACTATGTTATTTAGTCACTACAGAAATTACAATTTGTGTACTCTATACAATATTTACAACCTTGCTAGTGTTCAGCCACAGATTGTTCATCTAGTTATTTACACCTTACTTTGGTTCAATCACACATTACTTTGGCATTTTTGCTTTGAGACTCTTACATGAGTCTTCCAGGCAAATTTCTGAGCAGCTTGCATTTTTCCTTTTTGTTTCTGCTTTAGTGAATTCTGCCTTGAATTATATAGCCAATGTCTGTCTATTCGACTCCCTCTCCACTTCTAACTGCTCCAAATGCAAAAAATCCTAAAGAGTGCAAACAATGTTGATTCTATTAACTATTTTCCTTTATCTGAATATCCATTTGTGATTTATAGCATGAAATAACAAATAACTTGCAGTCATGTTGTTTATGTTTCAAAATTATTATTATTATTCAATGTCAAAATATAAATAGTAGAAATAATGAACAAAATGTCAGCTCCTGTCTTGTTCTAAAACACCAATGGAAATGAAATGTAGTATTTAGACAGGCTATACTGTAGCAAAAGTCATCACATGTCTGCCACAATCATGTGTGTTCTTAATTGTGTATTCCACATCTTCCATGTCGAGAGCATTTTGATTTGGGTTTACATGGTGAACAACTAAAATGAATGTTTTGGGCATTGTTTTATCCAGACGCATACATTGTGGGTTTCCTGGATGTCGTCTACATAGCTAAAACATAAGTCTAAGGAAGAGAATCCCTCTGCCATGTTCTACTATTTTTTTTAATACTGTATATAAATCGCCCGCTTGAATATTCCCTCTTCTATTCTCTGACTCTCTCGTCTTTATTTGGGATGTCTGTTGTGATTTCCCTTCCTGGTTCGATGACCCGCCCTATCTTGCCTCTAATTGGCCTGTCCTTAGTGTTTTACCCTAATCTTAACCAATCGCGACTCATTATAGTAAATCAAACAACCAATCATCGATTTTCTTATACGTAAACAAACCAATCATCATTGATGTTTCCCGTGTATGTTGTCCCATGCCCAGGAAGTTGCTTCGCTACATAGCTTCGATTTTTAAGTTAATAATTTTTTATGGAAAACCGTAGTTTTTATCACTTGATTATCAAAAACCGTACTCACTACAGGAAAACCGTAAAAAACTAAGAAAAAACTGAAAATATTTTTTTATATTTTTACAAACAGTTGATCCAACATCAAAACATGTCAAGCCACTTTCTCAAAGCAATTACACACTTATCCGGCTTCAAAATAAACGCTTTTCCAGCTTCGAAATAAAAGCGCTACGCTATATATCCGGTTTAACTACATTAGCAAAATGTGATGATCACGCTTTGTCAACGATGTTCTGTAATGTTACTCTGTGATATTTGCACCTGAAAAAATGCTAGTACCGTATTATTCGGAGTATAAGTTGCACCGGAGTATAAGTCGCACCTGCCGAGAATGCATAATAAAGAAGGAAAAAAACATATATAAATCGCACTTGAGTATCAGTCGCATTTTTGGGGGAAATGTATTTGATAAAACCCAACGCCAAGAATAGACATTTGAAAGGCAATTTAAAATAAATAAAGAATAGCGAACAACAGGCTGAATAAGTGTACGTTATATGACGCATAAATGACCACCTGAGAACGTGCCTGGTATGTTAACGTAACATATTATGGTAAGAGTCATTCAAATAACTATAACATATAGAACATGCTATACGTTTACCAAACAATCTGTCACTCCTAATTGCTAAATCCCATGAAATCTTATACGTCTAGTCTCTTACGTGAATGAGCTAAATAATATTATTTGATATTTTACGGTAATGTGTTAATAATTTCACACATAAGTCGCTCCTGAGTATAAGTCGCACCCCCGGCCAAACTATGAAAAAAACTGCGACTTATAGTCCGAAAAATACGGTACATCACTTGAGGAATATAGAGGGAGGGATTATTTGGCTGGCTGAAATATTGTCTAAATTTTTTTATAAAATGTTCTGGTCGAGTCCTCAATTACAGAATGTTTAGCAAATATGACATTTTAAATAAGAAATAGAGAAGGTTCAAACATTGTCATGCAGCAATAAGAAGACCATTAACGTGTACACCATGTAATGTACAGAATATCAGAAGTATTTATTCAGATATGAATATCCAATTTTACATTACCAAACATCTTTGACAATCAAAGCAAGATCTTAACAATCAACATTTCGTATTATTAATGCGTGAAACTGGTATCTAAACAAGGTGTATCGCCTCCTCTGAATGCAAGTGCTCTTAAAGCAGGAACACCAATTCTGTATTCCTACAAAATACAAACTCTGGCAAAACACCAACACACTGCAGGCATTTTTTTTTTATTGTCATCAAAAGCGTGTTTGTCCTTTATGGGTTGAGCTGTTTAAAAAAAACTATTAAATATTTAAATATTTTGACAGCCCTAATATATATATATATATATATATATATATATATATACATAGGTATATATATATATATATATATATATATATATATATATATATATATATATATATGTATGTGTGGGGAAAAAAATCACAAGACTATTTCATCTCTACAGGCCTGTTTCATGAGGGGGGGTTCCCTCAATCATCAGGAGATTTTAATGGGAGCATTCACATACCATGGTTTATATAGGGCACAGAGTGGGTGGGTACAGGCTGGCGTAGGGGCGTGGTGATTGGCTCATGTGTTACCTAGAAGGTGTTTCCGTCTGTGGCGGCATGCTGTTACAATTTCGCTGCGCTTGTTGAGGGATGACAGGTCTGGACGGTAAATAATAAACAGTTTCTCTTTCAAGCATAGGTTGCATCTTTTATTACCACTATTGTAAGGTGTGCTGGATGCAAGAATTTGCCATGTTATTGAATATTCAACATTATTGTCTTTGAGGTCCCAAATGTGTTTGCTGAGTTCTGTGGTATTCCGCAGGTTTTGGTTCCTGAAAGAAGCCTTGTGATTGTTCCATCTGGTTTTGAACTCTCCCTCGGTTAATCCTACATATGTGTCGGATGTGTTAATGTCCTTGCGTGTTACCTTAGATTGGTAGACAACTGATGTTTGTAAGCACCCCCCGTTGAGAGGGCAATCAGGTTTCTTTCGACAGTTGCAGCCTTTGTTGGTTTTGGAGTCGCTCTGTCCGGGGGCCGACGGCTCATTTGCAATTGTTTTGTTGTGGTTTGAGATAATTTGTCGTATATTGTTCATACAGCTGTAGCTCAATTTAATGTTGTTCTTGTTGAATACTTTTCTTAGGGTATTGTCTTTGGGAAAGTGTTTGTCAATCAGATTGAGGAATTTGTGTCCAATGTTAGTTGAGACGTTTTTGCTGTATGGGGGGTTGCTGAATTTGACCAAGCAACCCCCCCGTACCAAAAAGCCCTTGATGAAAGCGGATACAATTTCACCCTCACCTATGAACCCACGCCAGGAAACCAGCCAAAAAAGAACAGAAAACGAAACGACATCATCTGGTACAACCCCCCATACAAGCAGCATTATATATGTGCATATATGCACATTATATATATACTGTATATATATATATATATATATATATATATATATATATATATATATATATATATATATATATATATATATATATGTCTTAATAAGGTTATCCAAAAAATAGTGCTCGATACCGTAGTAGAGCGCAATATATGTATGTGTGGGAAAAAAAAATCACAAGACTATTTCATCTCTACAGGCCTGTTTCATGAGGGCCTGTAGAGATATATATATATGTATATATATATATATATATATATATATATATATATATATATATATATATATATATATATATATACATATATATATATATATATATATATATATATATATATATATATATATATATATACAGTATGTATATAGTATTATATTAATATAATATGTATATGGATGATTGGCCACGCCCCGATGCAAGATGGCGCCAGTATGTGCTTTGGCCTGCCGTCTCTCGCTGTCAGCTCTGTTCGTTTTTGTGTTTTTTGCGTCTATTTTCGTCTCTGTCAGCTCACTGCTTGTGTATGACCGCCAAACACTGTTGGATCTTTGCCCCTCTCCCACTGATATGATCAACTTCGACGTTGGTTTTTCGACGTCCCAGTCAGCTTTTTCACCTGGCCGGATTCCTGCCTTCCTTTCCCGCCCCCTGGCTCCTCTCCCCCGGCGGAAGCGTCTCCGGCGCCGCGGTAAACGTGGCGGCCAGCTGGTGAAAGTTAGGGCACTCCTGGCCCGGCTTCCCGTGGCTCCCCGAAGGATGAATGGTGCGGTATCCGGTCTCCTCCTGCACCCACGCTCGCTCGATCCGATCGGCTCCTGGCTGGTTCCTATCGTTGGTTTGGAGGAAGAAGCTTGCCGTCGTCGCTCCTGCTGTCCCCGCCCCCGGAGGCGCGGGGTGGATCACCGCCACCTGCGGGCTGTGTGTCGGGCCCCACCCGGATTAATTGCGGCCTTGGACGTGCTGGCCCCCGCCAGGTTCGGTCTTGTGAACGCAAGATCTTTGACAAACAAAACTTTTATCCTGAAGGATTTCTTCACTTCCCGCGGACTGGACTTCCTCTGTGTGACGGAGACATGGCTGAGAGCCGGTGAGTCCGCCCCTCTTAATGAACTTCTGCCTTCGGAGTGTTCCTACTTTAATTCCCCACGGCCGTCCGGTCGAAAAGGAGGAGGATTAGCAGTCGTTTTTAAAAATGACTTTAAATGCCGTCAGATCCGCCTACAATCCTCCTTTTCAAGCTTCGAACTGTGCATGTTTGAACTGGGTCTTTCTGATGTCGTCCTGTGTGCCGTCATCTATCGACCACCCAAGTACCACAAAGACTTTATAACTGACTTTTCTGAATTTCTGGCTGAAATCCTGCCCAAATATGATCGTGTCCTTATTGTGGGTGATTTTAATATTCACACCTGCTGTCCAGATGAGCCGCTTTCCAGGAGCTTCCTGAATATAATCGACTCATTTAACTTTGTACAGTCTGTGTGTGGTTCTACACATGAACGCGGGCATACACTCGATTTAGTGCTCTCGTATGGTTTGTGTGTTTTTAATTTGGACATTTGCGACGCTGTGTTCTCTGATCACATGCCGATCCTGTTTGATATTGCCACGCAGTGTCCAGTTAAATTGTGCGCACCGCCCCAACGCTCTCGCATGTTTAATTCTTCGTCTCCTGCTCGGTTCTCCTCTATTTTTTTGACTCTTTGTGATGATAATTCTGCAGCATCTGTGTGTCTGAATACTGAAGAGTTGGTTTCTGGGTTCAACTCTATCTGTTCACAAACACTGGACACGATCGCGCCTTTCAAATGCCGCCGCGCTAAAGCCACGCCTCAACCCTGGTTGAATGACGTCACTCGGGCTGCCAGGCGCGTATGTAGAAGAGCAGAGAGAAAATGGAAAAAAGACAGGCTGCATGTGTCCTTTGCCATTTTTAAAGAAAGCCTGTTTTCCTTTCAGATGACTGTAAAAGCAGAAATGAATATATATCTATCTCAGATTATATCTTCTAACTGTAACAACCCCAGAGTTCTGTTTAAAACTATTAACACTGTCATTGATGCTCCCAAATCTGCTGGTTTTGATGCTTCTTTTGAATTCTGTGAAAATTGTCTCCATTTTTTCACTGACAAAATTGTGTCAACTAGAGCCAGTCTATCTCAGCCTTCATATGACCCTTCTGTTCCCCTGCATTTCTCTTCTGTTTTCCATCAGTTTGAGCCGGTGTCCTTTTCTTTTTTAAGTGACACAGTTAGTCATATGAAGCCCTCTGGTTCTCCTGCAGATGCCCTCCCACCTCGCCTGTTTAAGGAGGTACTTGCTACTATTGGATCAAGTGTCCTTAACATTATCAATAGTAGCCTCTCTTCTGGAATAGTTCCAGTAGAGTTTAAACATGCAGTGGTACGACCTCTACTTAAAAAACCCAGCCTCGACCCCTCTCTCCTCTCTAACTTCAGACCTATCTCTAATCTTCCATACATTTCCAAAATATTAGAGAAGGTTGTCTACAGTCAGTTGCTGCCCTTCTTAGAGGATAATGGTATCACTGAGCTGTTCCAGTCCGGTTTTAAAGCCCTCCACAGCACAGAGTCAGCGCTTCTAAAAGTTTTTAACGATATCCTTCTGTCCACTGATTCTGGTAAATATGTTGTCCTGGTGCTTTTAGATCTGTCTGCTGCGTTCGACACCGTCGACCACGCCACCTTAATCACTCGTCTTGAGAACTGTGTGGGCATTAAGGGCGCCGCCCTCAACTGGTTCCGGTCGTACCTAACCGACAGGAGTTTTTGTGTAAAAGTAGACAGTTTTATGTCGTCCACAGCTCCTTTACCACATGGGGTCCCCCAGGGTTCAATCCTTGCCCCAATTTTATTTGCGCTTTACCTTCTCCCCCTTGGTTCTATTTTTAGGAAGTACAGTATTGCATTTCATTTTTATGCCGATGATTGCCAGATTTATTTTCCCATGGCACAAAATAACACGGTTCAAAGTCTTATTGACTGCCTGCACGACATCAAAGTCTGGCTTTCAGCTAACTTCCTGAGCCTAAATGAAGACAAAACAGAAGTTATGTTGTTCGGTCCAAGTCGCTCTCCCTCCCCCAACGTTGACCTCGGCACTCTGACCCCGTATCTCAGCGACTCTGTCACAAACCTGGGGGTAAAGTTTGACTCAGATTTTAAATTCGAAAAACAAATCAGCAGCGTCGTTCAAAAAAGCTTTTATCAATTACGCCAAATAGCGAAAGTGAAACCGCTTTTATCAAGACATGATCTTGAGAAATTAATCCACGCTTTTATCTCGACTCGTCTTGATTACTGTAATGCCCTGTATGTTGGCATTAGCCAGGCCTCCCTCGCCCGCCTGCAGCTCGTGCAGAACTCTGCTGCTCGTCTGCTAACACAGACCCGCAGACGTGAGCACATCACCCCTATTTTAGCGTCCCTTCACTGGCTCCCTGTGCGTTACCGAATACATTTTAAACTCCTTTTATTTGTTTTTAAATGTCTAAACAACCTCGCGCCAACCTATCTCTCCGACCTCCTTCAGCCTTACTGCCCCACCCGATCCTTAAGATCAGCCGATCAGCTGCTGTTGACGGTCCCTGACACAAGGCTGAAGCTTAGAGGTGACAGAGCTTTCGCCGTTGCTGCTCCCAAGCTCTGGAACGACCTACCCCTGAGTGTTAGACAAGCCTCCTCTCTTCCTGTTTTTAAATCTCTCTTAAAAACATACTTTTATTCCATGGCTTTTAACACTGAGTGATATCCATCCTGCAATGGCGCCCCATAATACACCTGCTGTGATCCTGTTTTTATGTTTTTATGTTTTTATTAATTCTATTTTAATTATTTATTTTTTATCATGTTCTGTTTGTGTTGTGTTGTGTTTGCTCGGTACTCGTTTTATCTTTTAACCTGCTCATTGTACAGCACTTTGGCTACCCCTGTGGTAAATTTTAAATGTGCTTTATAAATAAAGTTGATTTGATTTGATTTGATATATGTACACAAAGCGATGTATAGGCTAAATATGTGTGTATATAAATATTGTTACTTTACATGCAGTCGGCTTTCGGCCCATGCGGCCTCCAAGTCAAAAAGTTTGGACACCCCTCGTATAAAGCAAGAAAAAAATCACTGCTTATGAACTAAGAGACGGCAGAGTAAACTATATGGCAAAGTAGCCCACAGCCTACTGCTGTGAATAATAACTTGTACCTGTGCCTCTTGGTCCAAATTACTAGGGGTTCGAGATCCGGACCCTCGGGTTTCATTGACTTTCTCCTTCCATCCATCTGCTTTTTGCTGAAGAGACATGCCTGTCTGAATACAGATGAGGAAGGTGATCAGCTCATTAAATGGCGAACTGGATCAGGCCGCAATAACACCAGCAGATCATTTAAAAAGGCCTGCAGCGTTTTTCGTTTTCATGCACTGGACCTGGCTTGCTTGTGACTTTGACGAATTGCTTCTTTAGATACATTCGATTAAGTTTCTAATGAGCAAGGGAGAGTTGCACTTATATACCTTGTTAACCAGGAAGAGCAGCGACTGAGTGAGGCCACAGTGTTTCTCTGCCAGAAAACGATACCTCCTCTCCTCCTCCTTCAGGATCTCCTGCTGGCTCTGCCTCAAGTACTGCATGTAGTTGCTGCTCTCCTAACGAAACACACACACACACACACACACACACACACACACACACACACACACACACACACACGCACACGCACACGCACACAGTGTTTCTATTTTGGTGTGCAAGTGTCCAAACCGGATTAGTGATAATGGGCACTGAATTTTTTGTGCACCAGTGAGTCTCTGAAGGCTCCTCGTCGTAGCTGTTTCTCCAAAGCCTCTGCCTGGTTCCTCACCTCCAGTTCGTACACTCGTCGGCTACCCTGCAGCGATACACAGCGACTTGATGAGCCACTGCGAAACACATTTTCCATTGAGTAAAAAATCATTTTTCATGCTCCTACATCAATGTACTCCTCATCCAACTTGACGTTCTTCTCCATGGCTTGCAACACCTCCACCTGGAACCATTGAAACTGCACCAAGGATAGTTTAAATAAATCTACAGTATATGCAAATGTAATGTTCAATCAAATGGAGATTATATACTGTAAGCATTTTGAACATGTACAGGTAGTATTGTGCACTGACCACTCCCTCCATCTCGGCAGTGAGTTTCCTTTGCGTCTCGGATATCTGAATGAGGACGTCCCCTAAAAAGGACAATTATTAATATTATAACTAGTGCTGTCCAACTATTAATTTTAAAAATGAGATTAATCACACTTTTGAATTTGGATTAATCATGATTAATCACAGTAAATTACTTGCTTGCATAATGTAAAATTAACTTTTAAAAAGACCCTATCATTTTGACACAAATGCAATCCTGTTGTCAGAATGTCATACACGGACATTGATTTAAAGTTTTATTTGAATGCATTTATTTGATGAAAACTAGCGTTTGTACATTAAATGCAATAATTTTTTTGAAAAAATATTCACAATTTGCACATTAATTTAGACTGCCTAATTATGACGTGAAACAATAAAACACATGGTTCTATTACAGCAAAATTATTCATCTTTAATAACAACCCAATGATAGGTAAGAATTCAGTTTTTGGTGAGCAAAACTCGTTGACTAGACATCATCTCTGCATGTCAACTCTCCCGTTTTCCCTGGAAAACTTACATATTTTGTCTTTCTTTCCCAGCGTTTTCCTGTTCACTGATTTTTACTGTAATTTTATCTTTTATGAAATTAAAATATTCTCTGCGGTACTGCCAGCGGCTGGAGCACACAACTATGTACGTGTGTATGCACACACCAATGCAGATGACGCGGGGCATGTGTCCATCAATAGCTATATCATTACTTGGCTCTACTTGGGAGTTGGAGGGTGATGAAAATCCCTTATTTCCTTGTATTTTCCCGGGAAATGGCCCATATTTTAAAACGCAAATATACAACGCAATATACAACGCATTAGTATATTGAAGCAAATAGGATGGAGTACTTGTTTGCAACCAGCAGAGATGCTGTTGGATCAGTGTCAACTACGCTAAAAAAGACGAGGTCAGCTATTAAACATTGAATAGGGGATATTCTACTTTAGACATGTTGCTCTATATACAAAGCTTGTGCAATGATATTTTCTTAGAATTCACGTCATAATGTAACCACAATAGCTCATATATTTGGACATGTTGCTCTATACAACTCGTACAATTATATTTTCTTGGATTTCACGTCATATTGTAACTAGGGTTGCAAAATTCCGGGAATATTCAAAGTTGGAAACTTTCCATGGGAATTAACTTGAATTAATGGGAAATTAATGGGAATGAACATTGAATGCAACATGCTAGATCTTGCAGCATGATTATTAGCTAAAACAACCTGATTTAATGCAAATTCAGTAGAATTTCAACCCTACACTGTGCATTCCTGTATCACATGTGCAGTGCATTCTTCCATTACAAGCACAGATAATTCCCAGCATGCTACACACTACAGCAG